>NC_134455.1:263079271-263382146 GCF_047948215.1 Lycorma delicatula | reverse complement strand
TTGAAGTTGATAATTTTTTCAAATGTATTTTTTAATTTAGCAATATTTATTTATTTATTGGTTAAATAAGGAATCTTTATTATTATTATTATGAAATCCATCTTCACAGGACCATAATTTTTTTTTTTTAATTTGTATTTTTGTTACCTAATCTCATAAAAAAAAGCTCTGTTGACAATTTGACACCTCTTCAAATAAAAATAAATTTTTATTATCATGATTTAATGTTAAAAACAGACCTAAGTAAAATTAATACATCATAATAATATTAATATAATACAGTATAACAATGCTTGGTAGACTTCTTTTATTTTGGGAGGGTTGATGTTTTCTGGTGGTGTTGGTGTAGGTAGAGTTTAGGAGTTCTACTGGTTCTTCGCAATTTAGGAGTTTGTTGAAATATTTAAGTAGGATTTCCTCTTTATTGTTATTGGCCAGTTTACTGTATTCATTCTTTATTAGTAGGGTTGGGGTTCATATTTTTGAAGCTGATTATTGAAGGTTTTTTAGGAGTCTCTCAACTATGTTTTATTGAATTCTTCTTCTGTTGATTTCACTGTATTTTTATGGTGTTGTCTTTTTATTCTATTTAGAGTTCAGGTGGTTTCTTTTCTTTTTTTACTTGATTTTGAAAGGATGTTTCTGATTTTTGCAGTTTGTGAAATAGCTATGCTTAATGTCTTTATATTCAAATTATATTTTTTTCAAATTTTGGGTGAAAACTGAAAATTATAAGAGAGATATACATTTTACCAAAATCATCTCAATTTATTACATTTTTCTTCAAACTGTCCTTTGATGGATAACACTTCATATTTCTCCAAATAAGCTTGAAGCCTATCTATGGGATATGGAAAAGAAATTTTGTACCACATTACATCAATTTTAATCAGAGAGATTAGTGTTTAACATCATGCCGATCTTGTGTGGTGTTAAAAGTAGTAAATTGATAATCTGTAGCTACCTGAAGTTTAATTGCACCAGAAATTGTTTAGTTTAGTAGCCAATGGAAAGAAATTTATTAGTTATGACTTCAACCATTGGCATATCATCATATTTTCGTTGTGAGTGAAACTTAATGTTGGAAGTGTTAATAAATTTAAGAGCTTGAGTATTTGGTATTAAAAATTATTATAATTAGATTCATTCAAATATGAATAGATAAAGTAAATAATTAATTCAGGAGAGGCGATTTCAGGGATTTTATGGGTATTAGGTAGAAAAGTAGTAACTGGTAAAAAAAAATTTGATAAAAAATGTATTAGAATGACTGGTGAAATTTCAAAAATGGTTATTTCACATTAATGCAAATTTTATAGTTTTGTTTTTATTTTTAATTGTTTTGTTTAAATATATCCTGAATGATTAAATTATATTTTAAAAATACTATTTATTGGGAAAAATTCTTCCCTGGTCTGTTCTTAAAATGTAGGATACATATCAATCATGATCAATATTATCTTCCTGTGCAAGTTTCATCAATATTGGTAATGTTGAAGTAACAAACAAAAAATAACAAATTTTATATAGATTTTTCATATATTTAGTACAATTTTATACAAATATATGGTATTGTTTGCTTCTTTAAATACATGAAAAACTGTATGTGAGGAATATGAACACAAAAACTTAACTTTATAATTAAGATTTGCTTTATCAATTTATAAATTTGCTTCAACATTGCTTTATCAATGCTCCCAAATATTCATTTCATGTTATGAAATCAGATTTTCACAACTGTAGGCACTATGAAGAGCTAGACCTCTCTGACATCACTGAGATATTTTAACCCTCTTTAAAAATATAAATTTAAAAAATAACTTGAAACATTATAGTATTTCAGTTTTCATTAATGAAATGGCAATAAAGTGGCTTCCTTTGATGAGGAATCCCAAATCTTTTTGATAACATTGAGTTTTTTATACATTCTTGAAAAAAAATGTATTTTGAAAATAATGTTCAAATAAGACAGAATTTTTTTCAATGACGAAGGGATTTAAGATATCTGGGTGGGGGCAGCAGGGCTGAAATTTTTAACTTCTTAAAATTCTTCTTACTCCCAAAAGCATCATGTTTTGAAAAATACAATAATGAATATTCAACCATTTCAGTTTTTTAATGGTAAAGGTTTCAAACATTAGCACCATACCATTTGAATTACTTACTTGTTTTTAAATTATAACACATATGAAAAAGAGTAGCTTTATGTCATTATATTTCAATTTATATTTATTGGGATGGCTGAGTAGCTAGAGTATTGGAAGGCAGAGGTGTCAAAAATCTGTTACCACTTCTTTTTAAATGTTTTTGAAAGTAGAACATGTTTTGAAAAAGAATGCTTTATGGTTTAAATAATGGTTTTAATGCAGTAAAATTTAATTTATTAATTTAAGAAGTCTAAAGTGAAAGACAGCATATAAATTGTGTGACATTACTGAGCTTTTTATTACACCCCAAAAGTAAAAGATCATTTAAAGAAATGAGAATATAACAATATTTCCAGGAAGATTGAATAGAATCACAATACTTTTAATACTTTTCCTTGAATGTAGAATGCAATTTGTAATAGAACAGTTTAAACATTTTACGATATCATTCTTATTAATTGGAGGTGTTAGAAGGCCTGGGAAGGAATAGGAACCAAATTCTTTTGTTAGTTTTTTACTTCTCTTTTATAATAAAACACTTTATGAAAAAAAATGGTTCAAATATTGCTAAATTAAATATAAAAATATTTATATTATTCACATTTTAAAAGAAGGGTGGGGAGATTATGGGATTTCTGACACTTAAAATCTGGTGACAATCTGCTTCTGAACCTAAAAACCAGATCCCAAATTTTGTTGATGTTCTTTAATAGTATTCTCAGTTAAACATTATTATTTATTAACTTATTATTTTATAAATACTACAGTATTATCATGAATGGGGTATCAAAGGGCAAAAATTGAGGTAAAGTAATATAAATGTACAATTTTAATTTTTTAGAATCTTACTTTTTCAGTACTTTTCATATTACCCCAAACAAAAAGTTAGTGAACTCTGTCCTTAGATAATAGTACTGAATTATAAACTACAAATTAACACATTTTGTGTACTGATCTGAATGAATAATTATTATTTCGGGGAAAATAATAACCTAATTAATAATGTTTATTGATATTTTGATAACACTGATAAACATAATTTTTGTTTCCTAACACGCGATAAATGATTTTAATCTGTTTTTTGATGCTGAAAATGAATATGAACTCAGAATCTTTCTATCACCCACCATTTCTGAAAAATGTCTTAATTTTAATTAAAGGTTTTTTTTCATTTTTCAACGTATAGTTAGCATTTTAAGCTCCTATATTGTATTTTGTTAGTTCATTTTTTTATTGTTTAACATTGTTAACATAATTTGTAAGCTATAAATAAACAATACTAGACAAAGAATTAAATCATATCATAGTCACATAGTATGACATCATATCTAATACTGAAGTGAGCCTTCATAGACAAGATTAATCATGTCTGTGCAGGTCAAAACATGTAGCTGAAAACACAGGTGTGTTGTTTGTATTTAGCACTGGATTTAGGAATGAATTAATTCTGTTCAGTCTTATTGCTGACTTAAGTTTGTTAACAGTGCAGTCTCATAATGCCTCAAAATTGTGTAAATGATGTGGATTAAATGACTTGGTTAGGGATTTAAATTTATCAAAAAGCAAGCTGACCTGCTAGGATCAATATTGCAAGGTTCCTTGCGTTCTAAAAATTTACTTCAAAAAAACATGAATTTTGGGCTTTTGAAGCTGACAAAAAGAACTTTGTCAGTATTTTATTGATGAAAATAATTTGTTTATTGCACAAATATTGATGAGCTTAGGTTGCACTTAGAACAAATTCATATATCTGAGGAATGGCGTCTTTTCGTAGATTCGTCCAAGTATAATTTAAAAGTGGTTTTACTACACAATGGTAACAAATATCCGTTGATACCAATCGCTTATGGTATTAATTTGAAAGAGACATACGATCGGATGAAAGACGTTCTTGAAAAATAAATTATAAAAAATATAGCTAGAACGTATGTGGTGATTTGAAAGTTATAACTATTTTGTTAGGCATGCAGTTAAGCTATACTAAATACATGTGTTTTCTTTGTGAATGGGACAGCCGAGCTAAGGATAAACATTATGTCACCAAAGAGTAGAAGAAATGAGACAACTTAACTCCAAATGGGAAAAATATTATTCATGAGCCTCTGTTGAACCCCAAAAAAATATTTTTACCCCCTCTATCAAGCTGTATATAGCTCTATATCAAGCTAGGACTAATGAAAAATTTTGTAAAGGCAGTTAAGAATAAATGAATATAAAAGTTGGAATGGAATTATCTCTATTTGCAGTGGTGAATTTAGCTGGAATGTTGTAGTATATAACATGATTTTTTTTCCACAAAATTGGCAATTATTATACATCAGATCAGATTTTTGTACATCAGCCGGAAATTTCCAAATGTAAGTGAAGGAAAAATTAAAGAAGGAATATTTGTTGGTTCTCAAATAAGAAAGTTGGTCAAAGACCAACTATAACTCAATGTTATTAACTCAATGCTCTCAAATATTCAGATGCTATGTGTTATAACTCAATGTTAAATAATGTAGAAAGTGCAGTTTGGGCTTCATTTAAAGACTTTTGCCAAAATTTTCTTGGCAAATAAAAATCCGACAATTACCACGATATTGTTAATCAATTTCTTACTTCATAGAGAGCTATGAATGTAATATGTCTTTGAAAATAGATTTGCTCCACTCACATCTGGATTTTTTCCCGGACAACCTCGGAGACGTAAGTGACGAACACAATGAGCGTCACTTACCAAGATATCACAGTAATGGAAAACTGCTACAAAGGGAGATGGAATGCTAACATGCTAGCCGATTACTGTTAGACATTAATTCGGGATGTCCTTGAGACTATTTATAAAAGAAAAGCATCAGCGAAATCATTCTAACACAGGTATGGCCATGCAAAATTATAAATTTTACAGATTTTAACTATATTTTCCCTTAATTTTTTTGAAGCGTAATTTATTTAAAACTAAGGGTGATAGAAAAATTGTATTTACAGATCTGTAATGTATGAAAAAAAAAATTCAATAAATAGTATCACACTTAGAGAAACATTCTTTTTTTTTGTCTATCAGTTTAATCAACACTTGTATGATGATAAATGTTCTATTTAAATTAAACATGTCAGCATGTTCTTAAACTATTCAGGCAATTTACTCATTAGAAAGATGTATAATTTAAAATAAAATTCTTGTAATTGGATTTGCTTCACCAGTCGGTTTGGGACAATTTTTTATTAGTATTTAACTTAATAAGTATTCAATGAATAGCAATCATATCTTCTTTTTTTAATGTGTCTAGTTATTCACAAGTGATACTTTAGATAATTGAAAAACATTCTCCCTTTATAAATTTGCTTAGCTTTCTATAAAGCTAAAAAAATTATTTTTTACATACTAAGATACTTTATGTATACTACTTAAAGTTATTATTAAGTACTGCAAAACCATCATCTTGAGAAATATCTATGCACTATGAAATTATTTTTTCATGATATAGAGGAAATGTTATGTTTTTCTAGTAATTTAAAAAAATCACAGAAAATTGGGTACTTATAATTCAAGACATTTTATATACTTTTTTGGCCATTTTCTCAGTAAATTAAAATCATTTTGATGGGAATTTGAAAAGGTTTTCAGGTTTTTATGGAGTGTTTCTTAATGATAACAGAAACTGTAATAACAAGTTTATTTTTCAGTTTGTCAACACAAATCAGTCAAACCATTTTTTTTACATAAATAAACAATAAATAATATAATTTTTTGGTTTCTCAAGTTGATTTCTCCACTTGAAGAGTACAAAAAAATGTACATACATCATAAATGCATGTATTTATTTAATGCAACATTTTCAATAAGACATTCAAGAATATCTTTCATATTAAATGTAACTTCACACTCAAAATAATTAAAATATGTTAATATAAAAGTTGGAATGGAATTCATCTCTATTTGCAGCGGTGAATTTAAC
Source organism: Lycorma delicatula (assembly GCF_047948215.1). Taxonomy (NCBI): domain Eukaryota; kingdom Metazoa; phylum Arthropoda; class Insecta; order Hemiptera; family Fulgoridae; genus Lycorma; species Lycorma delicatula. Next base: position 263,376,058 of record NC_134455.1, on the reverse strand, counting down.
TGGAATGTTGTAGTAGATAACATGATTTTTTTCCACAAAACTAGCAATTATTATTTCTTTTGATCTTTGAAATTTTTGAAAAATTACAAGTTAAATTATCTGTAGAACCTGTTTTTAAGGTGCAAATTAAATTTTTTTTTAAGTTAGACTTGATAAAGATCTAACCAGAAGGTTTGGCATTGATTACGCATGCTGGAAAATGATGGGGAACTCAGTTAAACAGGAGTAGATGAAAACATAACTTCTACCCACCTTCTCATTGTTTCTTATAAAAGTTGCACAGATCAATAATTAGATTTTTAAAACTTATTGAAGAACTTATAAGTACTGAGGTTGCAGTGGAATGTTTTGTTAATGAGTTAGTTCAGTCATTCTGGTTCAAAACTTCAACATAAAAAACCACCTACTAATTAAACGTAAAAAAACCTTAATATTAACCATAAAACTACATAATAAAAATGTATGCATGAAATTATAATGTAAACTATTTTAAACAACTATTGAGGGATAAAAAAAAATAATAAGAACATAAAACAAGGAATAAATCTAAATGTAATTATTAGTATTGTAGTATAATAATATAGTTCTATAAAATCATTTTTAGGTTTAGCAGAAAATGGTAGTGCCCTCAGCCTCTTCATAGATAATGATACAGGTGGGATTCTTGATGATTTTGTTGTTACTAAAACATCTGAAGGCTACTTGTACCTTGTTTCAAATGCATCTAGACGAGATCATGATTCAAAGTTACTGCTGAAAAATCAGGTACTTATTTTAAACTATTTTATTTAATTTATTTTTCTAAAAATTTATTTTTTATTTTTTTTACTTATAGTCTATAAATAATAATAGAGATTGTCATGTACTTTAATTACAATAATTTTCTTAAGGTTAAAAAACATGCTTTTCCACTAAACTTTTGTATATTGCATGAAAATGTACATTGTAATACTCCATTCTATTTTTAGAATTAATTTCACTCATATTATTAAAATGTATTTAACTTTTCTAAGTATACATTTTTTCTTTTTTTAGGAAATCTTCAGAAAGAATGGTAAAGATGTAGTTATTACATTTCTCGAACCAGAATATCAGTCACTTGTGGCAATGCAAGGGCCAAAAACTGCTGAAATTTTGCAACCATTAACAAATATTGATTTAAATAAATTACATTTCATGACTAGCTCAATAGGAAGAATTTGTGACATTGAAGATTGTAGAGTAACTCGTTGTGGCTATACTGGAGAAGATGGTGTTGAGATATCTATTGCTGCAGGTAAATCTGTACAACTTGTTGAAAGTCTGCTGAAATTTGGTGGAGATAAAATTAAACTTGCTGGGCTTGGAGCACGTGATACCTTGAGGTAATTTCTAGATAAATACTTGTATATAAATGTGACTAAGTAAATTATAGCCAGATTGTATAACCAAAACTTGAGTTTTTCTGTTAAAGAGATTTTGTCTTTTATAGCAGTTAATACTACTAAAAATGATATCACTGAAAGCTAAATGGGTTTCTACATTTCTTCAGTTGCTGTGGAGTACAACCGTGCCTTATTAGAAGTTAATTTAGATAACAAGCATCGATAATGTAAATTGTCATTAATTTATCAATTAATAATAATAAAATTAATTTTACACTTTTCTTGTCACTTACTAAAAGGTATCAGTCCATAAATGGAGCAAGGTGTCAGATGACACAATTTCCTTGGTTCTCTCCAAGGAAATTGATAATACTCTTGATAATAAAGAATTATCTATCCAAGTATGAAAGCTAAGGAAGGTGGCAATATAGGAAGGGATTAATAAACTCACTAAGGGATTCCCTCTGATCATTAAATAATAATCATAAATTAATCATTAAGTAATAACTGAAGATAATTATTGCACTGACTTCTCAACTGCTCACATGTTCACTTTCTAGCTCTCTTTCTAGCAAAAGGATCTAACCAATCCTAGACTATGAGAGTGGGCAAGTAATGTATGTCCCTGGTTCTCAAGAACAAATAAAAATAGAGTATTGAATACCAGTTTCACAAAGCTACATTCTCCCCCTAAAACGCGCCAAACCATGTATTGTTTTCTTGCAGCTGTACTCTTTGCATCAGTTTAATTTAAATGGAATTGAGCGCATTATTTACATAAAATTAGAATAATGAAGAATTGAAATTTTAACCATTAACTACTCCAACTGAAATTCAGTTTTGTAGACCTTTTATGTATCTTTCCATTTAGATACACAGTGGTTAATAATGAATGGTCTGAGATTTCTTAGAAGATCATTAAAAAAGAGCAAGGAGCTGAAGACATTTGGTTCTATGGTATTTCATCTCCTATGTCTTGGAATGAGAACTAATATTTTACACAAATTTTTATTTTACCAAAAAATTAAATTTTTAACATCTGTAATAGGTATGATTAACAAATCATCTGCTCTGTTACCAACTAACTAAATTAATTTTCTCTTAGTAAGAACTGTAGAACTACTAAATAAATCACTAACTGGATTGATAATGCTACCAGCAGTTACTTGTATATATTCATGATCACCTAAATTTTTTTTCATTAATGCCATCTGAAAATTTGTTACATGTTTAACTAGTGACTGTAAACAAAAATAAGTATCTCAATTTTTAAACCAGCAATGACAGTTAGCCATCTTTTATACTTAAGATAACAATTGTGCATTATTTTTTCCACCCATATATAAAATGATTTTTTTATCTTAGCGTCTGATAAATTTTAAGTTAATTTTGAGAGTACATTTAAATATGTAAAAGAATGATGTTTTAATTTAACAACTACTTTATTTGAATCCCAAAATATTTTATATTAAAAAGAAAAATTCTTTTTTTTGTAGACTGGAAGCTGGACTTTGTCTATATGGAAATGACATTGATGAAACAATTACACCAGCTCAAGCAGGTCTGGGATTTACTATAGGTAAGAGTTAAGAGAAAATCCTAGTATAAAATCACCAATTAATATTTTTGTTTATTTTGAAAATACAGGCTATTCAAATCAGTATATAAATAATCAGTGTATAATAGTGTAATCAGTGTAATAATCAGTGTATATTCAAATCAGTGTAGTAATCATTATCGATGTATATCTCATATAACCAAAATTTGAATTTTGGTGTTTTAGTTAAGATGTTTCATTTTTAGATTAAGTTTTTAAAATATTTCAAGATTTCTCTTCACTCTCTTCATTTAAAATATTTACTCTTTGTTGTTTTATACATTTGTAAATTTTTTTACTCATGAAATTTAATTAGTCAACTATTTTCACAGTTAAGGAGGATTTCCATACTGTGTTGCATATTGGCATGTTTATATCCAGTTCATGTGTAGTTAGTGGCAAGTGGAGAGTTAAGATGTTTATGCCAAGTTCTTTCTGTTCTTTATATCTTTAATTAAAAGAACAGCCTGTCTGTCATAAAAGATAAGTATTTAGTATCTTATAAGTGTCTGTACCAAATCTAATAAGACATACAGATTGTCTATGCTACAGAAATGCAATCTACAGGTTAAAATTTAAAAAAAGTGAAGAGAACTATTATAAAAGTTATACTGTTTTCAATCCACAATTAGTGATAGGAACAGAAAAGGGAGTGTTGTTGTTGAACGGTAACCCACATCTACACTCTGCAGCTGATACATACTTGCTGGGAAAATTTGTATGGCATATTTTTAGTCACCATTACACAGCCTTGACTTACTGCAAGTAACTTCCAACTGTTCACCAAAAAACTGAACAATTTTATAGGTCACTGGTGATTCATTAACTGATGATGAGTTAAAATAAGCTGTCAAGCAGTGGTTGAATAAACTTGTGGCAAAGGAATATGAGGGTATTTTAGGTTTATAAGTTGCTACAACAAATGTCTCAATAGTTAATAGTAACTATGTAGAGAAGTAAGCTAAGTAGTTTTAATAAAACATGTTTATTGTGCATTTAAAAAAAAAAAACTCACCTTCAAAGAATTATTTCTTACGGACCACTTGATGAAAAAATTAAGTTCTGTAGCAAATTAAAGCTTTCTCTTTTCTGTTATTGAGAATTGTAATTTATTTGAAGAAAATCTACAATAATTACAAAAAATTAAATATAAAAAGTTGCTTACCCACTTTCCCAGTAATCCAATTTCAACTTTCTGTAATTTTATTAAGACATTATGTGAAAAACTTATATTAAATATATATATATATTGAAAAGATTTTTTTTCAGCCAATACACCAAATACAGAATTACAGTATTGAATTAACATTATATAAAACAACTTATTGAAAGAAATTTTAGTAAAAACTTTTAATTGTAATTTTTAGTAATGTTTTTAAATTTTTGACTGAACAAATGTACGTTCTGTAAATTTTTAAAATTTCTTATATTTTACTCAATACCAAAGTTATAAAAAGTAACGAAAGTGTGAAAGTGTTGAATAGTAGTTAAATATGTAAATATAAATAAAGATAAATCAGAAAACAATACTGAGGATGGGCTTTTGCCCGAAAGCACTCTAATGTAAGGAAATAAATGTAAAAACTCTAAGAGTGTTTCTTTAATTCTGTACTTGGCAGATTCAATTTTTGCATTTGTAAATAAAATTTAACATACAGAGGAATTATGGACTATAAAAAGATTAATTTAAATAATTGGTACATATATTTTTATAAAATCAATCCTTTCAAGACCCATATCACCTCTGCACTAAAATTCAAATAGGTAAGATTCAACGTGATCCACCCAACTTCAAAAAATAAATAAAATAAATTGACACTCACCTTAATTTTTTATATGATTTCTACAAAATTACTTTTGTGGTAACCTGCATATAAAGTTGTAGATATTTTTTTCTAAAATACTTTGTATAAATTTACATATTAAACATAAAAATTAAAATATAAAAAATTAAAATGGAAAGTTAAAAATATTAAAATTAAAAATAAAATAAAGTAAAATAAAAACATAATAATTTATATGGCCACCAATACTAAGAGCTATAGTATTGGCTGGCTATATACATTTAGTATGTTTTTGTTTTATTTTATTTTTAATTGACGTTATATATTTTATATATAATTTTAATTTTAATAACTTTTTATAATTTTAATATTTTTAACATTTCATTTTAATTTTTTATGCTTTAATTTTTATGTTTATTATGTAAATTTACACAAAGTATTTTACAAAAAAAAATCTACAACGAAGATATGGGTTAATGCTTTTGCATTAACCCATTTGCAGTTCCTGCAAAGTACTTTTGCAGGAATCATATGAAAAAATAAGGCAAGTGTCATTTTATTTTATTTATTTTCTGTACTTCGGTGGATCACATTAAATCACGCGTGCGCACATGCACACATACACACATACACACACATGTATACATATATATATAAATTAAGTTAAATATTATATTTAAATATAAATATTATCAACTGTTACGTGTTTTAGAAATGTTTCTGGTGGTAGGTATCAAATTCACAGTCATTTAAAAAAATGACTTACAGCCCTTGAGAAAGATAAGGTTTGTTTCTTTGCTTTTGTCCGTACAGTTGGCAATGACATTAATTTAAAAATATTACTTATTCAATTACAAAACAAACCAAAATTTAGATTTTGTTAATTTTCTTTAAAATAATTCCAATCATCTTTGTAACCATCTTCAGATGCTAGAGTTGCTGTTCTCAGACTGGCATCAATTGATGTTAGTGCTAGTGTAATGTTTTTTTTTTGTTTTTTTTTTGTATGAAATGGTTGAAAAATATTGGCTACATGTTATTATGGATGACTTTTTAGTGTTTATTTCATCTTTGAAACTGATCCCATTTGATCTTGTAGAACTTTCTGCAGTCAGAACAGAAGGTTGAAATAAGTAGATTAGAAAGATGCAGCAATGTTTGTCCAAACATCTTGATAAATTCACTCATTCAAAAGTTCAAAACATTTAAATTTATAAACATTTCAGCTTAATATTTGTGATAAAAGTTTATTTTTTTCGTAAGTAACATATATAAATAAAATTGTTATAAATAAGAAGAGTTACCAAGTTAAGTTAAAAAGCAACATTGGTATCTTTCTTCAAAGTAATTTAAGGGGAATTGGTTCAATTTTTTTTAATTTTAGTACCAAATGAATTCCTATTATTTTAGCTTTAATTTAAGACCTTATTTATGAAAATTTAAGGACTAGAAAATTTTTCATTGATTTTTAAAGAAATGTTTGTCATTGGGAGCATTTTGTTGACTTTTTGTGTAATTATTTTGTTTTTCGCAATTTTTTAATTAAAAAATATTATTTTGTTGAGTCGAGATATTTTCTCTGTTTTTTCAAGTGTAAGTAAGCTCTCTTGTTTTTAAAACAATGTTATAACCTTTGAATGTAAAAATTTGGTAACCTTGCATACATTAAGTGAATTTAATTTGCATTAATGTAATGTATTTTTTTAATAGAAGAGTTCTCAAAACTATATTTTAACACATAAATGACACATTTTCTCAGTAACCAATAAAGCTATTGAGTTGGAATTTTTACCAGGTGTTCTTGGCTGTATATTACACAGATAGACAAGGGCTTGTCAGTTTATTTATTTTAAAAGAAGTTATAATTTTTTTTCTAACTTAAAAATTGATGAATCAAAAAATGGCTATGTTAAAAGTTGTAAAAAGGAACAAATTAAGTGCACAATAAGTTTGATACTTACAAAGTTTGATCATTTGATCACCTTTAAAGTTTGATAACTTACTTACTTACTTACTAATTTATTTTTATTACTTAAAAGTAATCAACTGATTAATTTTGCAATTGTCAGTATAAAAAGATCACATACAACATAGTATCCTCGGGTGGGAAAATTTCATGTCTATGTTTTCAAACGTGTCTAGCAGAAAACTAAAATAAACATTAATTAATAAATAATTAGAAGTAAAATTTAAACTGAAATTTTCAAAATTAATTAATTCTGAAAACAGACGTATCTTAATTAATTATGTGTGTAAGACTACTGACCGTTAGAAAAACAATTATTTTTTTAATTAAGACCCATAATGTCAAGGATACTCTGTTGTCAATAACATAGTAATAAATGATTAATAGACTAGACTCTTAGCAATAGGACTTGTTTAAGCAAAAATAAAAAAAATATAGTGATTATAAAATAGACATAAATTTGCAAAAATGCCTTTTTAAGGATTAGTTTTTAGCTTTTTTTTCTTTTTCTTTAACCTCTGGGACCACCAGAGGTATTGCTTCATTGTTTCAGAGGATGAGATGAATGATTTTTAGCATGTAAAAATGTCATGCCTGACTGGGAATCGAACCCGGGACCTCCGGATGAAAGGCCGAGACGTTTCCACTCGTGCCACAGAGGCCGGCAGATATTTTGCTAATGGATTCATCCTACACATTATTAAAATTGACATTTTTAACATTTTATTTGATGAGTATTTTTGAATTTTGTCAAATAATCTTTCCCTTTTTACTTTTTTTTAAAAAATAAAGGTGAAGCTGGCCACTAAAAAAGTGGTACTTTTGTTTTATGCATGTAAAATTTAGTATAGTAATTTCATTTCCTTTTTAAAAGGAGTAAGTGTTTAGTTGAATACTGTACATTACATATGACAAATTAATAATTAAAATGTATAACGACACATAATTCAATTTAACTATTTATAAATTATTTACAAATTAAATTATTTATAATCAATTAATTTTATTTTTTATTTATTTAAAACATAAAAGATTGATGAGGAGAAGGCAAAGTACTGCCCACCAGTTATGTCAAATCCTCACTGGGATGAAGGTATATTATAGAACAAAATTTCATTTGATAAACCAGTTCTCATTTATCATCAAACTTAAATAACAGTGAGTACAGTTTCACAACATGCTGTTGACATTTATTTGTGGGTATTGATTATAGAGTTGAACCCAAATGTTTGGTGGAATGTAATATCCACCAAACATCCAGAACATTCTGGATTTGAATTCTGGTCAGGCTGTTTTTAATTTACATTCTGCAAAACGCCATTCTCACCACAAAAAAAGTTAACCAATACTGTGGCATTGGCTTACTCTTTCTATGAATTATTGCAGAGTTTATGCCAGTTAAAATATTTCATAAAAAAAAAAATTCATTATGAAAAAGTTGAAAAATTGTGGTCAATGTTGTATGGTCCCTAATTAATTTTAGATTCTTTCTTTACTATTTTAAGTGTAAGGTGTTGGTAATTTAATATTTTATACTTTTAATACTAAGTATTTGACTGTGAATGTTTTTTTGTATATATTTTATTAAACATTTCTCTGCTTCAATTTTTTTTTATTAAGCCACTAAAGTTATTAAGTTTTTAATTAGTTTATTAAATTTTTTATAAAGTTATTGTATATTAAATTCTGAAATAAGAACAATAAGGGAACAAGAAAATATTAAGGTAAATATTATTATCCCATCTTAGTGTTACTATAAAAAAATAAGCATCTTGATGATGCTTATGGAAAACATTTGCAACGTGCATATTAAATAATCAGTATCAAATTAGTTGCTCATAGTGACTTTTGCAATGACTTGTTTTAATCATCAGATATTTTATTTTGTCAATTTCATCTATGTATTTAAAATTGTTTTATTAATATTGATGAATTTATTATTATTATCAGATATCATTCTTTTGTATGGAACAAGTTTGTTAACATTTTTAATAATGATTATGAAGCTTGTGCTCATGATGTGTGTGTGTGTGGGGGGGGGGTTGTTGAAAGGGTAGTATTTTACAGAAAATATGGATTTTGATTCATCTGATTCAAAAATTTCCCCCAATTCAATTTGAACACTGTTAAACAAGAAGTTTGGAGAACATGTCGTCTTCTTTAAATTTTATAAATGGCTTCTGCATAACATTCATATTTCTATTTCACATGGTTTCAGCTACAAACTGATTATTAGGAAAAGCTTTCATCTTACCTCAAACCCTTAAGGATGAGTTCCTAAAAAAAAATTCCTGCTTAGCAGGTTACCGCACAAAAGAAAGCTTCTTACTAAGTATATTGCGGTATTGCCTGCAGAGAATCCTTTTATGTACTTAAAGATTTCAGAAGTGTAGCAATGAGTGAATGAAGAAGGTAGTGAATTAGTAAGTATGTGAGGACTTAAGTAAAATGTGAGTGGATATTTGGAAAGAAAACAAAAAAGTTAGAAAATATTTTCTAGCAATTTATCAAGGGATTGAACTTCTAAAGCATCTCCTTTTCAATACACTTTACAGCATATCTTTATTTACCTCAATGAATTTAGTGAACCTGAGAACAAGTATTTTATTACAATGTCTCCTCCCTACTTCTAACACATAATCACTGTGAAATTTATTTTTTGATCTCTGTCATATTCATATTACTATTTTTACTTGTAATGAATTCTGTAATGTATATTAGGTTATATTCCCCTCCTTAACCTATTAACATATAACTACTATATATTGTTCTGCTACAATATATCGATCATACCAACACTTACTCTTACCCCTTCCACTGACCAAAAAAATTATTACTACACATGTATTAACATTCACTACTATATACCTAGAGCATTCCTGTTATACAAGGATATATTCTTTGTAATAAAACCTCATAATAAAACATTTTTCCCAACCAGATGTTCTTTTAACTTTGTAAACATGTGATTGTAGCTAGGCATGAGGTATGACCTGTGTAAATTTATGCCACAGTTTTTAACTCTATGGCTGCAAGAATTCTATTGTTTATTACCACACATAATCTACACTTCAATATTCCTCACCATTTGTTTTTTGTCACCTAGTTTACCGCAATACATTTGGTAAACAAAGAGCAAGTTTTTCAGGACAGGCTTACACCCTCTTACCGTTACTACATGAATGATAAATGATTTTTTAGGGTGGAAAAATGCCATGCCTGACCAGGATTTGAACGTGGGACCTCAAAATGAAAGGCTGAGATGCTACCACTCTATGACAGAGGTCGACACAGATTTATGATGTTCCTCAAGATAGAACCCCCTAATCAGTTTTTCCTTTTGCAGGAACCATTTACCATAATATTTTATGTTAATTTTGATAATTTAAATCTTTTGCTGAAGATGTGTGATCCCACTACATTGATTGTTGCTTCTTTTCACATGTGTGGTGACATAATCATGTTTATTTTTGGTTACAATGCCACCCAAAAATTCATCACCAAACTGAATGACTGCACTTCAGTGAAGCAAAATCATTCAGTTTTTCTTGAGATCATATGTTAGCATTTTAAGCATCTAAGACATGCACATTTTCTGGTAGCCTAATCTTCCCACAATCATTTCCTAAAGAATAGATTTTGATTCTTCTGGACATTCTTAATCATTCTTCAACATTAATTTTTTTCAATTTTCTGAATGATATCTATTACAGTACATGGGCTTCTACTTTTTCTGCAATATGAACATAATTTTCTCCTCTTTGAATTCACAACACCATTTGTACAGTTTACCTGTTTATTACCTCCTCATCATAAATAGAATGATGAACTACACTTATCTTGCTCTTAGCTGGTTTTGAGATTATTAGTACAACCATTTTTAACACACTCTGGAAACAGTGTTTCTTCAATTGAAGCCTAGTAAATTTTACAACTCTTGTGAATCCTGTCAAATAAAATACTGCTGCTAACTAAAACTTAAGAAAAAAATCCTTACATTCTTTAATTGCAAATAACCCTGTGTGTGTGTTAAAGATTTATAATATTAAGGAAATGACAAAAATTACTTCTTTTCTACTTAAAATAAATTAGACTTAAATAAAAGTAGCATTTGTATTTAATTTGTTCTTATTTTCATAAATTAATGTATCATGAAGTAAATGTTTATTACTGATATCAAATTTTTTTTTCAAGGTAAAAGACGAAAAGAATTGAAAAACTTTCCTAGTGCCTCAATAATTCTACTAGAATTATTATGGGGGCCATACAAACGAAGAGTAGGTTTCAAGAGTTTATCAAATGGACCTCCAGCCAGACAAGGTGCACAAATTTTTGTTAAAGATGTTAATATAGGATACATTACTAGTGGCTGCCCTTCACCTGTTCTGGGACATAATATTGCTATGGGATATGTTAAGAAAGAATACTCAAGTCCAGGAGGAACAGTTCAAGTTCAAATCAGAGATAAATTATTTAATATGGAAATTTGTAAGTTACCGTTTGTTCCCACAAAATATTATACTAAGAAGAGAAGTAAAGCATGAAGTGAAAATATCTTTATGAATGAAAAATACAAACAAACGTCATAATTAAATAAAAAACACAAGATTTGCATTTAAATTTACACAGAAGTGAACTCTTAATATTGAATATTAGATTGATTTTAAAAAATTTCTCATGAAATGTTAACCAAAGAGAAACTAAATATATATATATTTTTTTATATCTTCTTCTTTTTCTTATTTCTGTTCCTAACCATTCCAGATATTGGCAACTATCTTGGCTGTGCTTCCTCTGTCATGGAGATGCATGGAATAACTCTGCAGCTGTCTTGCAGGTCTATTCTCAGAGATTTTTTGGCCAGGAGATTCATCTCCTACTGACATCTCTCTTTCCAGGTATCTTTCCCATAGAATTTCTTGCAGTAGAAGGTATCTACTTCAGTTTCTCATAATGTGACATTTAAACATCATAACAAAACAGAGAACACAGAGTGTGAAGAAGTCACATTTTTGTGGTCAACGTTAACTCACGGGTTCACACACACCCATGATCTTGATTCCCACCCTCTGCATTTCCTGGATTGCATTGTTAACTTTTCCAGCTTGTGCCATTGTACATACATTTTATGTTCATATTCTTATACTATTATTTAAATTAAAGTTTCTCAACCACATCTGCTGGTATGTCTAAAACTGTTCCTACTTAGAGATCCAAATGGAGTACTTAAAACTCCAGAAATATTCGTTTTGAACACAGCCATAATGTGTTTTTTTTTACACTCACTTATCAAAAAATTAAGAGAATGAAAAACTGTACTTTTTTTATTTCGTTTTTTTAAAGTAATAAAAAATAGTTTTATTACATCTTTTTCCAATAATATTTTATTATATCTTTCTCCAATAATGATATCTATGCACAGACAGCTGAAAGAAAATACATACACTTTTTTTTTTAGCAACTGTATAATTACCAAATTTTTTTTTTTTTTGAGGAATTATATAATGTGATATTTCATGAGTCTTGAACCGTACTCTCTTTATGATTGGAGCTGATGTGAAGATTCCAAATCATTTAGCACACTTTTGAAAGATGAGCTAGTAATGTTGCTCAGGAATATTTATAATCCTCTTGTTCCAGTATTTTATGAGTCTGTATTCCTTGGTCTGCGGTGTTAATAGGATCTTGTTGATGGCACCTATATTGGATTTTTTTTTAAATTAGTTAGATAAGAAAGGGGATTAGAAAGTTTATCAAAAAATTATCCATCAAGTTACGTTTCATTGCAGAGTATGAACACAGAACTAAGTTAGCTCCTAGACCTCATCATACTCAAAACTGCACCAAAACTCAAAACTGCCTTTTACATAATTTTATGCAGGATACTTCCATGGTTTTCCACTGTTAGTTATGGCCCAGTCTAATTATGTAGCAGTCTAATTCAGGAAACAGTGTCAATTTTATAGGTTTATAATGAAAATATTACAGAAGTTAATGAATGCTAATATAAAATTTATTTTGTTATATTATATTTTTTTTTTAATTTAGAAGACGCTTAGTGAAAAACATTAATTTCATATGTAAATAAACATGTCTGCATGAAATGTCAATATTTTTCTAGACAAAAATATAAATAATAAATAAATAGAACGTTTAGTCATTTTTACTTCACTGCCCACTTAAGCAAACATGGACAAACAACAGCACTTAGGTGTTGTAAGCTAAGATTAATTTAGAATAATGGAATACACTCTTGTGTCTTTTAAAATAATCTTTAAAACATAATTTTGGTTAGATAAAACTTAAAAGTTAGAAATTTGCAGTAAATTCTGAATTTTAAGATGGCAAATTTATTTTATCTTCATTTTCTTTTTGGGCTTAAAACTTAAAAATTTTAAGAATACAAAATCTTAAATTTAACAAAAATTTTTGAATATTGTAGAAACTAATCTCCTTACTATTCATTTCAGAAAACTATAATAATTCCTGTTAAATAGATAATTAAAGAAAAATGATTACATTTTTTCCTAAAATTCAAGATATTCACAATAAACTAAAAACAAAAAGTTATAATGAATAAAATAAAATCAAGAAAACATTTTTCATGAGAATTTAAAAAAAAAGTATAATCTCAAGTTTGGTAGTTTAGTGTTGCTTGCCCTTCTCAAAATATACACATGTGCTTTGTTATATCCAATGGCAGCAGATGACCTCTTTTGTAAAGATTTTTTTACCACCTGAGTAGCAAGTCTGGGCATTAGCATTAGTTTCTTGTACAATCAAGTGATACAAATTATCCTCAAATAGAAGACTAAAAAAAAAATCAATTGGCATTTTATTTTCTAAATTTACAATTAAACCATTATTACAACTAAACAGAACAGCAGTAATTCACAATACGTCTGTCCAAATATTACTGGTTGAGATATCTTCAGAGATGTTTTTGAAACTCACCCTGTTTGTTAAAAATGTCAGGAATGTCAGTTTCATCATTATCTCTAGAATCTGTCATATTGCCCCTTGAACACATTTCTTCCTCGCTAAGGAAGTTATCAAATCCACAAGTAACTTGTAGGGAACGGTGTAATTCTTCATCATCTGAATATTCACTTTCCAACAATAAATCATGCAAAAGGTTTTCAATGTGTGCTTTTAGAACTACTTCACGTGAAGGCACTGGTTTAGCGACTATTTTCATTTATAACAATTAATAAAATATAAACTAAGTGTAAATTGACAACTACTGAACACAATACGAGGCAATGACTCTGAACGACACACGACTGCTTCTGTATCACTGGTGAGACATTAAATACACAGAGTACAAAACCAAGCGTAATCTAGCGAGCAGAAATATAAATGAATTCACTACAAGGGCTTTTAGTACGATACCAAGCCGCTAGATTGAGTACGGTGATGTAAAATAAAGACAATGATATGGTCTCAACAGTGAGACGGCGGCAGCCAGTGTAAGTTTCTTAGCGGCACACTGGTGAGACAGTGGCAGTAGGTGGAAGTAGACTGTGGCATAGGTATATAATTACTTATAACTATTACAAAGTAAGTATCGGTTGTAACCCATTTTTATATATTATGGAGCTTTATGATTCATTATATTAGATAATTATTACGTACTATTTGTGAATTGAGAATGATCACAATTTAATCTAAACATTTATTTCTATTGTGATATTGTTGCAGTATGCACATTGTAACTTTTTATTATGTTAGATACAACATTGATTATATAAGTTATATAAAATTATAACTTATATAATTTTATATAACTTATAAATTAAATTAATATTGTAATATTAATTTGTTTGTAATATTTTACATTATTTGATTTTTTGGTGGGCAGTATGGCCAGTTCCATATATTTCCTCTCCTCTTTATTTTTAATATAAACCAAGACATTTACTGTTGTTCTTCTTTATGTAATTGTAAGCAAGTTTGTTATTATGTTGCTGGCTTAGTTACCAGCTGATTATATTAAGCTATGTTTAAACTGTATTGTAATTAGTTATTCTTTATACATTGAACTACACAGTCACACAAACAGCCAAGTGTATGTTGTGTAGCCACAACATAATAACACCACTTGATCAGTCTGACTGTTTGTCAAAGGTACGTCCTGTTGTTGCATATTTCATTGACAAAATGGCAGAAATATGTTATCCAAAAAAAGAGCTATCATTAGATGAATTGATGATTTTATGGCGTGATCGACTAATTTTCTGCCAATATATAAAAATATAAATATATAAAAAGGCACAAGTATGGCATTAAAATATACATGGTCATAGAGTCTGATGGTCCTGCACTGAATATTTTAGTTTATGCCGGTGCTGGCAAGGAGGTTGGAGGAAAAGATCATTCCAAAATAGTTTTCCTCAAGTTAATGAAACCATATTTAGATAAAGGGCAAAGTTTATACTTGGAAAATTTTTACACAAGTGTAACTTTAGCAAAAGAGTTACTAAAAATGAAAACACACATTACTGGAACTATTAGATCTAACAGATCTGGAAACCCACGTGACTTAATCCTGTGTAAACTACAGGGAGGTCAAATGAAGGTTACGTATAATGATTGTGTTTCAATTTTAAAATGGAAATACAAAAGAAAAATTACAATGATGTCTTCCAAGCATGAAGAAAATTTTATAATACTTGCTGATCGATGAGGAAAAGAGGTGGAAAAGCCAATACCAGTTATTGAATAGAACAAGTTCATGAATGTTATCACATTGATCAACTGACATCATACTACAGCAGTGAATGTAAAACTACCTGCTGGTACAAAAACGTTGGTATTCATATTTTTCAGTTGCTTTTATTGAACAGTTATTTATTGTACCAAAAATATGGTGAAAAGAAGATAAATTACCATGATTTCATTCTAGAAATTGTCAATTTATTGCCAAGTTCAAAACAATCCAATGCTTGCTATACCCAAACAGGCTCACCTAATTGATCACATGCCAAAAAAGATTGAAAAGAAAACTAAAGATGGAAGAGTCGCAACAATACTGTGCAGAATGTACTCTAAACCTGGCAAGAAACATCTAACTAGTTTTTTCTGCCCAAAATGCCCTGAGGAGCCTGGACTTTGTCCTGCTTTATGTTAAAATTTTCAAACTGAACTGAAGAAAAAACTTGCAATGTTATAATGTTAGAACTAAAAAAAATTTGTGATATTTATGTACTTATATTTTTTGAATTATTTTAATACTTTGTTTACAATGACTGTAGTTTGTTTTTCAATTTGTTTATTATTTTCAATTTTTAATTATCTTTATAAAATAAAATTTATAAATAAACTGTAATTTGTCTTAAAAACAATTTTCTTTGTTTTAACCTTATGTGTTAAGATATATCCATTGGCCAGGACAATCATGATGCAAATGGGAATTACAAGTGTAACCTCTATATTATATTAATTGATATAAATAAATCTTGGAATCAAATCCTCAAGCAAATGATGGATAAAACATCTTGGTTCCTTAATGAAACCAAAAGTAGCCTGAATAGCCTAAGTAGCCTACAATGTATGTGTACATGTTATATGTATATGTATATGTGGTTTATGTTTTATGTATTTGTACCTGTATGCAATATAATAATAATTAGTTTGTATACTGTATAGGAGTATGGGATCAATTAGAAAGTGAAAATACAATTACATTAATATAAGTATGCATTTTAGATTATACATTAATGCAATACTTAAGAAAATATTAACAAACATATTGAGAACACAAAAAAAAGAAGTTACGTGACAATACAGAACCATAAATAAAAGATCCAATAAAATATTGTTACAGATATTATGACCTTAAAAAATACATTATTACTTACTTTTTTCTTTTTTTTTTCTGTTTAGCCTCCGAACTACCATTTAGATAATACTTCAGAGGATGAATGAGGATGATATGTATGAGTGTGTAAATGAAGTGTAGTCTTGTATATTCTCAGTTCGACCATTCTGAGATGTGTGGTTAATTGAAACCCAACCACCAAAGAACACCGGTATCCACGATCTAGTATTCAAGTCCGTGTAAAAGTAACTGGCTTTACTAGGACTTGAACGCTGGAACTCTCGACTTCCAAATCAGCTGATTTGGGAAGACGCGTTCACCACTAGACCAACCCGGTGGGTTACATTATTACTTACTAAAATATGTTATTCTAACTTAATCCTTTGAGATTGGTAGTAAACATAGTTGATACACAGGTCTTCTTAGTAGACCTTTAGCAGTATTTACATTAGCAACCCTCACAAGATTGTCAGAACCAGGATAAACTTGGATGACAATTCTGTGCTTCTGTTACATGGGAATAGAATCTTCATTGGTGATCAAAATTAAATCTCCAACAGAAAGATTACATGAGGGAAAATTCCATTTGTTGCACTGTTGTAAATAATGCAGATAGTCTTTAGACCATTGTTTTCAAATAGAATAAATGAATTTTTAAAGATATTGACAGCATCCTAAATGAATGATTTCAATTTTTTGATAACTGGGCTCAGGCAGGGAGGTAAGGGAACACCCATTGAGAAAATGTTCTAGTGATAAAGGTTCTGGGTCTCTATGGTCTGTAGAAACAGATAATACAGGAGTTAAGGCAAACGTCTATTTGAATTAAAGTTGTATATAACTCCTCAAATCAACGGAATCCTATCTACAACGGAAAATTTACCTGGTCCCAATAATTTTGCCAAAGATAGGATGTCAATTTTCCCTGAAATAAACCCTGACTATACTGTATAGTACTATACATATTGTATACAGTATATTGTACTACGCTTGTTACAAATTACCCTACATAAATAAAAATAAAGATTACTCGTGTCAGAGCTGTAACTGATAAATTCGCATTTAACACTACATAAATGTTTACACCTTCAGTAAACTCGTCGCCAATCATAATAGGCGACGACAGACAGTGTTAAAACCTTGTACAGGCGACGGCACACAGTTATCGTTGTTTTGCCTACTTAAAGCAAACTAGCCTTTATGCCTACTGCCCTGTGAATCATTACTTAACATTCTCATCATTCCTTACCTCGAGTCACAATTTTTATTTAAATTAATTATGTAATGCCATTATACATACTTATCAACGTGTCGTTTTTGCGCCTGTGTGTGTATGTATTTTTTTCCGTTCATTCGCTGAATTTGTCATTTTAATTTTATTTTTTATTTTTACGAATCCATATTACAGTTCAGTACCTAAAGTACAGAACTGAACAATGCGATTATTAGTTTATGTTCTTCCGGATACTGTGTATTAGTGTAACAAGTAAGGGCTTAAATACAAAAATCAAAGTAATCGAAGCTTGCGAAAAAGACAAACTGTCCGTTAAAAACTTAGTCGAAAAATTAGACGTAGGTAAGGCTCAAATCTATGAAATTTAAAAAAATAAAACGACTTAAAACTGAATGGTTAAAAGGAAGAGGTTCAAATAAAAAGGCATATGCGAAAAACTAGCAACAAAGAAATTAAAAAATTGTTTGGGAGTGGTTTGTGAGTGCGAAGCCAATAAAGTTACCGATTAGGTAGCACCAATTTCAGCGCTTCAAATGGTTGGCTGGAAAGTTTTAAAAAGCGGCATCAAATTGTGTGGTGAGGTTGATGTATGTGGCGAAGCTAGATTTGTGTAACAAGACAGTAACAGACTGGAAAACAAAACTTACTACTTTCACTGAAAATTACGAACCTAAAAATATTACAAACTGGGACGAAAGCGGACCTTTTTTATCGTGCACTACCGAGTAACACTCTGCTTGAAAGAATAACGTTGTACATGAGGGAAGCATTCCACGGAAAGGTTGACGGTTTTTGTTTGCGATTTTATGACAGGAGAACTAGAAAAACCGCTCTTATTGGAAAGGCTGATAAGCCGAGGTGCTTTAAAAGCTTAAGACAACCTTCCTGAAGTATGGAGATCCAAAAAAAAATCGTGGATGATGTTGCGTATTATGAAAGAGTGTTAGCAAGGGTTTAACACAAGAATGAAGCAGCAAAATACCCAGACACGTTTTTTTTTTTTTGGATAGCGCCACATGTCATCCAGATATTAAATTAAACCATGTTAAATTAGCTTGGTTCCCGCCAAATACGACAAGCGTAACCCAACCTATGGACCAGCGTGTAATTAAGTGTCTCAAATTACACTACCGTAGATTTTTAATGAAATTTCTGACAATAACTACTGAAACGGCACGGTCAACTACTCAAATGAAAATCTATATAGTGCTCGACGCTATAATTTGGCTGTCGGAAGCATTTAAATGCGTATCGGCAGAGAGAGTTCAACACTGCTTCCAAAAAGCTAACTTTCAATTGCACATGGCAACAGAAACGGAACTTATGATGACATTTGATGACTTGCAGGAAGAACTGAACAGGGCATCGCATCTTATGAAGATATAATAGCTAAAGATTTTGTTAACATGGACAACTTATTAGAGACCGAGGCTAACAGAATATAAATGAATTTATTGACCACCATCGAAAGAAAACTGACGAAGACAAAAGCGATTCCGATGACGAGGACCGTAACAGTAACGAACGATACAAAAACGTTATCCAACCTATTAAACCTTCAGGAATTTTCACTTACAGCAAATGATTCAAAGTTGTTTAATATAATTTGTAAAGCCAAAATGTTGACATAAGACGATAGCTGGAAGTAAAAGTTTAGTACAAAAAAAATAACAAATATTTTTTCTTATAATACACTAAATTACATAATGAACAGTAAAGAAGTACATTCAGGTTAATCTAAATTATGTTTTCTTATTAAAGTTTAATATACTGAAATTCGTTATTCTTCAAAATGATCAGTTTTTTAAATTAAAATACGAGAATTGTTCTACAATCCAGTGTGCTGTTCTGTGCGTACTAACATAAGATAGAAATTTTGTGCTTACGAATTCGTTAAAAAACTACTATACAATCCGCTGCTGAAAATGAAATGGAATGGGGTTCTGGTAAGTACACTGCAATATTTTTTTATTTTTAATTAATTGTACTGTCCGCTAGTTCATCCCTGTATTCACCAAAATCCTGTTCACAACAGAAAATATTTTCTCTGTCCCGCAAAATTCCGTTAACTCAGGTTTTACCGAATTAAAGGTAAAATTATTATTATTTGGCCAATAGGATGAAGATCGATGGTGAACGCCAACTGGGACCATGCCACCAAGGTGACATGTAATTTGCTTTGAGAGCAACCCCTAGACAGTACGTCAGCTACGTTCGAATCCCGGTCAAGCATGGCATTTCAACACGCTACAAATCATTCATCTCATCCTCTGAAGCAATACCTAGCGGTGGTCCCGGAGGTTAAAAAAAAATAAAAACGGTCTAATTAATAAAGTCAGCCGAGTTAGATGATTACATATGACCTCGCGCGCGCGCATTCTCTAAATATAAAAATCTGTCCGTAACATAACAAAGGGATCACCTAGCTGAATGTTATCAAATTTACGTGGTAATGACACCACAAATCTACCTTTATCATTTCAAGTAAAATTAAATAGAAAATGCTTTTCACGTAAGGAATTTTCTTTAAGCAAAATATCAGTACTAATTTTTTCGATCTTCCAAAATTTCTCGATTATATTAGAGGTCTAGAGAATCTTTACGAGAAAGAAATTATGTAATAGAATTATTGCCCTTAACATTACTCGGAATATAACCGCTAACTATATATCCTAGTTTAGTTTCTTGGAGAATAGGATATTTAAAATTTCGAATAAATTTCCCATTGAAACAAAACTCAAAACTTAACTCCAATGACTACAATACCATTCGTTTTATTAAAATTGTAATGTCTGTTAGAACCGCACATTGTATTTCAAATGAAAAATCCATATACAGGGAAAGAAATGTGAGTACAACACTATATTGATATTGAGAAACGAGTTATTTATCCCAAAAATGGGACAATTACATTTCACAAGCGGAAGTCCTAGAACTCGGGAAAGTCATGCGTACGAAAATTCGCTTGACTGCCTGAGTTAAAGAAGATTCGATATGCATTTAATTACCATGTACATTTGACATTACATAATACAGTAGACAAAATTACTTTTTGTTTAACTGCAGTTTAAACGAAGAATTATTATTTCACACTCTTTGTCCTTTGATTTACAATCAATAATCATCCATATGCTCGAGAGTATTATGTTTTCTAAAGCAAATATCGCATCCAATTGAAGAATAACATCCATTAACAAAATGGCTGTTACTCAAACAATCATGTTTCAAAAAATTTCTTCTACCATCAACGGATAGATTTAAAAAATCTTTACATTATTGTAAAGTACGATCTCAATTACACGATAGACATTGTTGTAAATTACAATTTTGAAAACATCCAAAATTATTTTCTTTGTACGGCTTAATATTTGAAGTAAGTAATTTAGTGAAAAATTTGGATGTATTGTAACGCTGTACCCTAGCGTTATTTCCGATGTGTTTTGAAGATCTGACTTATTTAGATTGATATTCTCAAGAATCTGTCGTCTTGATTCGAGGAATTCCTTCCATCTTTTAAATGTGTTCTAATCTAATTTTCAAGTTAAATACAAATACAAGTTGAACAATAAATTCATAAATATTACAATTAGTATTTCCAGTACTTCAAGAACATTTACATAAGATTTCATTAATAAATTTGGACAAAGCGTAGAAAGATTCTCCTTTTAAAGCACTTAAGATGCGGTCAGCATTATGAAAGGCAATTATAAATTTATTATCAAATCTCTTTTTAATAGTTCTAATGCAATTAGATAACTTTCGTTTGTTATTGGCAAATTCTTATTAAGCTAAACACGGCTTAGCGTTTCATCCGTCAAGGAAGATAATGCAATTTTTGTAAATTTGTCAAATCATTTCTACTATATACTAGATCTCTGAAACGTTATAGAGTAATGCTGTCAATCAAGACATTGCCTTTAAGTACTGGTAAGTTAATTGGTTGTAATTGTATTAAGTTAATCTTTGTATTAGATTGACTTCTTGAGGTTGAATTTTTTGAGAATGGACTGTCTTTTGAATATTTTTATCAGATATTGCAATTTACATTCAATGATACATCAATCATCTTCAACTTGGATACGATCTGATGAGAGAACAATCATCAAATTCAGTTTCAAGGTGTGTCTGTAAAACGTCATATTTCCCTAGTAAATCAAGGAGGTTTCTCAACTTTATTTGTAGGGAATTGTGTTGCTGTTCGTATGACTATTTCCATATTAAATTAACAATTGTAATAAAATATAAATCCTCAGTATTACAAATTAAATAAAAAGAAGACTACTGTTGTATGTCAATATTGAATAAATTAATTCGTCGTGTAGTCGGCAACTTTATCAATTTCTCTTACTGTTTTATTGTTGTATAATATTGAAGTTTTAAATAATATGACGAAGTTACATAATTTGAAACTATATATTGTGAAAATTATCACAATAAACTTTCACATATCCGTTGGCCGGAGTAACAATAAAAATGTCGAATCACACAACCAACTTTGTTATATTAATTCTACATTGAAGCGCTGACTCACAGATAGTAACTAAGAAGACTGATTAGTTATATTTTTAAATATATTATTTATTATCTGTAAAATGTCGAGTACATGTTTTAAGTTTTAATAATTGTACTATGTTGCTATTCGTATGAGTGTTTTCAATGTATGAAGAATAACTAATTAAAATACAGTTTAAAAATAACTTAATATAATCAGCTGGTAACTAAGCCAGCAACATAATAACAAACTTGCTCACAATTACATAAAGAAGAACAACAGTAAATGTCTTGGTTTATATTAAAAATAAAAAGAGGAGAGAACACATACGGCTGACCACGTGCGTTGGCGTGTTTTAAGCTTAATAACTTTTGACTGGATTAATCGATTTTGATGAAATTTTGTACGATTTAAAAACATTTTGAGATCAATATCTTCAGGCGGTGAGGGTGGGTTTTGGGGGTCAATTTTTTTTCAAATATACCCCACTTTATGTTAAAAAATAATATAATATAAACCCTTCTCTTTATATTTAGTACATATGTGCATGCCTATCTTATCATTTTTGTTTCTGTTTTCCTAATGTGTACGTTGCAATATTTTCAGCTGGTGAAAAATAAGCAATCCCTGCACATGAGATGAGGATGATAAAAAAAAAAATCTGCCCAAAAATTACCCCTTCCTCAAAAATGTTTTTTTCATATTCTTTAACCAAATTTTTTTTAAGCCTTCCTAGGCTTTTTAAAAAAAAATACTTTGGAACAATATTGGGAGTGATGGAGCTGATCAAATTTTTAAAATAATTATTTTTTGAATTTTTCAGAAATTTTTTGGGTTTATTTAAATTTGTAGTAATAATGTTACAAAAAAAATTTCATCATAAATCACTTCCCACCCCTAAAAAAGAAATCTTAGATAACGTTTTATTGGCTGTACATTTCTCAGTGGAATTTTTTTAGTTTCTTCCATTTAACATAGTAAACTTAGAAAAATCAAAAAAATTTCTTGGATTGTGATTTTGGAGGTAGAAGCAGAAAATTTAAAAAATGCCGATTTTTTGAATTTTTAAAACTTTGTTGGTGTTCTTAAACATATGATGATAATTTTGCAATTAAACTTTATCATAAATTACTCCCGCCCCAAAAAAGAAACCTTAGGTAACTTTTTTCATACATAATTATTTATCCACTGTATAAGAAAACCAACGCCAGAAAGGTAAAAAAACTTTATTGTCTTATTTTTTAGATCGCTGTTAATTAGAAAGGAAGAATGATAAATAAATTAATCATATTTAATCTAAATCAATAGACTGTTAAACATAAAACCGTGTCATTAGCTTCAACGAGTATAATTCCAATTCATTTATCTTATTGAAAAAGAAAACATAACGAAAATTACTTTTTAACAAATTGAATGAAAATAAACTGGTTTCTTTAATTTAAAAATTTAATAATTATTACATTTATTTATTTTTTATTTATTGGTTATTTATTAGATATTTATATAATTCATTTTTTACTTTTCAGTGCATTTTTATATTTGTTAATATATTATATTTTTTTGTTTAAAATTCTCAATTTGATTTCATTCCTATTTTTTACTTTTTAGAGGGTTTTTCTAATTTGTTTCCTTTTTTTATTAATGTTAATATTTGTTAAATAAAAGCTTTTTTAAAAAATAATTTATTATATGTAATCAAATATATTTTTGTATTTTTTTAAGACTAAAAATAAAAGCTTTTAAAAAAGTAAAAATATTTATCGAAGTTTTACATCGAACATACGTGTACCAAATTTCAATCATTTTCATACGATAGATCAAAAGATATAGCTGTTGCAAGATTTGATTATTCCTAAAGCGAGTTAAATAAAAGCTTTTAAAAAGATAAGATAGAAAATATACGAGAAGAATGGAAGAATACTAAAAAGGGGATTTGTAAATCAGCAGAAACGAACTTAGACAGAACAAAGAGAACTGGTAGAAAAACTTGGATATCAGAAGACATATTGCAGCTGATGAATGAACGTAGAGAGTATAAGAATACTAGTGAAGATGGTAAAAGAAACTATCGAAAATTAAGAAACACTATAACAGGAAGTTCAAATTAGCGAAAGAAGAGTTTATTAAAGAAAAGCGTTCAGAAGTGGAAAAATGATAATTGGTAAAATAGACGAAGCATTCAGGAAAGTTAAGGAAACGTTTGTGGTACATAAGTTAAAATCATTGTGTTAAATAATGATGGTTAACCGATTTATAATACGAAAGGTTGATAGTTGGGTGAAATATATTGAAGAGTTATGTAAAGGAAATGGATTAGAAACTGGTTTTGTAGAGGACGAAGAGGAAGTTGAAGAGATGAAAAGGGAAATACAATACTGAGATATGAATTTAATAGAGTATTAAAGGATTTGAATGGCAGAAAGTCTCCTGGGTTAGACGGGATACCTCCAGAATTACTACGCAGTGTGAGGAAATGATAGATAGATTATCTATCTATGATAGATAGAATATTACTGGTGTGTAATATTTACGAAAAAAGGGAAGTTCCGTCAGACTTTAAAAGAAATGTTATTGACATGATACCGAAGAAAGCAGAAGATAAATGTGAATAATATAGAATAATTAGCTTAACGAGCATAAAAAATTGTAATTAGAATTCTTTAAAGAAGAACTGGGAGGAGAGAGGAAGAAGTTTTAGAAGACTAATTTGGTTTCAGGAAAAGTACAGGGACAAGTGAAGCAATTTTAGCGATTCGATTAATAGTTGAAGGAAGATTAAAGAAAACAAATCAACATGCATGGCATTTATAGACTGTTGCCGAATGGCTTTACAGCAAGTGGCACCTTAAAATCTTATGGTAGCCCTGAGAAGGGCTTTTTGAAGTTTCTGGAATGGTGTCCCTGAAAAGGGTCGTTTTTGCATTAGCTCTGAGAAGAGTTGTTGGGTCCGGAAGCTGGTATTCGGCGAAGTCGACTCGGCTGTAGTCGGGGAGTTGCGGCTCGTCCATTGAAATTAGACCGGGCTGCCACGCCTAGGTCGCTGAATGCCAGCAAGTACCTGTCCACCACATTATAGCGCTTGGAGTTTTATTTGACCGATGGCCTGCCATTTCTAGAGGGTAACTTCCTGCAGCAAGCGGTAGGAGTCTTGCCAGTTGAACAAAGAAACGGCATCAAGGAACAACCACACGGTCCGACAATGCGGCTCACGCTGCATTGACTCGCCGCTTATGAGTGGGCAATTTTCCCTTTACTTCCAGGGTGGCCTGGGTTCTCGTCCCCCACCCCAAGAGCTGGTTAATCTAATATCATGTGTTCTTTCAACTGGACCTCCCCGCAGACGCACAGCTCATCAGCCGCCAGGCGGAACCGAAACAAATATTGGTTTAAATTTACATGGTTGGAGACCACTCGGGCTCCCGTTGCCCTTAAAAACGAAGGAGAGGTATACCATCTCCCCCAGTAGTGTATAAATCTATACAAAACCCTTCCCTTAATCGTGGTGTGCCATTCTTGCTGCCATGCATCCATCGCGAGGATGTAAAGCCTCCTCTGCTTGCGGGAGATGGGCAACTGTTCGAAATTTAGAACCAGTCCATCTGTGTTGGCAGAAGGCCAACACAAGTTGTTAAACGCCCCGATTTTTTTGGTGTCCAAAAAGACACCGAATACATACTTGCAGTCGCTGGCCGAAACCAAATCCATGACCCTAAGAAGCGCGTCCTCTGTGCCTTTACCGGGGCGGAAACCATATTGGTCATCCATCAGCATATGATTAGAAGTTAACCTACTGTTAATGCGGAGGTACAAGACCTTCTCGAAAACCTTACCGACTACAGGCAAGAGCGTCAGAGGCCGGTACGAAGAACTTACAGTGGGATCCTTGTTGCCACCTTTGAAGAGCAATTTCAGCACACCACGTTTCCAGCACGCTGGGAAGTGCCCAGCAAAAAGCAACCTATTCAAAACCCTAGTCAGAGGACCAACAATGAAAAGAAGAATCACGTTTAGAAAACCTAACCTTGTGAAAATACTTGGTCCTCTTCCGAAGATAATCCGCAATCAAGACTTCATGCCGATCAGGATCATCCGCACGCTGCGCGGCCCTCCTGAGCCTGCCCACAGTCCGCTTCATCGCAGTCAATTCCCGAGTCCACCATCCAGCTACTCTCTCTCGACCCGTACTTCTGGGGATAGAGTGTTCAGCGGCTTCCACTACTGCAGAAGAGAAATTCTCTGCCAGGTCGTCTAATGCGACCTCGTCCAGACTTTGAGTAAAAACCCGCAGCCTGGCCGCAAAGAATGTTAAAAAACTTGGGCCAATCTGCCCGCCTGTGTAGGAAGCGCTCCTGCTGAACAGGAACCTCCGCCCTAAAGACATCGCGCAGCCCACCTACCCAATCAAAAACTATTAGTCAGTGATCGCTCTCGCAATTATCCACTACCGACCAATTCAGAATCCTATCAGGGATATCCATACCAATGGTAACATGAATGTTGGTACCATGAAAGGCCCTCCGCAAACCAACGGCACCGGCGAAGGTAGTCAACTCGCCGTCTACATTGAAAACATCAAACTGATGTTTTCACCGCCATTGTCCGTGGTCCCACTGTGCCAAAGAAGCGATTTGGCGTTCGCATCAACTCCTATAAGAATAGGACGACCCGCTATCAGCCTAACAATTCTATCCCATCTTTCCAAATGTTGTTCAGTGGGATCTCTGTACTGAAAGTACGAACTAACAATGACCAGGTCGAAATCATTCACAGCAAGCTTAACAACGAGGTGATGCGTGTCAGAGGCCTGCAATATGAAAACACTACCTACAGACTTCCTGCAAAGCCCAGCGGATTTACTAACACCAACGTAAAACTTATTCCAGCCTGAAAAACCTGATAGATCACCCTTAACCACATACGGGTGCTGTAGAAGGAGAACATCGAGGCTCCGTTTCTCAACAACCTCGCCTAACTCATCTTGGAGTGCATAGGCTCCCTGGGCATTAAGTTGACCGAACCTAACCATCGAAAGAGTTGAAATACATTCCAACAGCTCTCAAGTAGCAACCACACTCCTTACTATTGATCGAGTGCCTATGACTTTTGCGCATCCTTTTACATTTGAAGCAAGACGGAGCCTCCTTCTTTTGCGGACAGTCATCACGCTTGTGACTCTCCTCGCCGCAACGCGCAGACCGACGCATACTTACAGAACTTGGCCCTATGGCCGAAGCAAGAACACTTGAAACACCGCTGTACGTCAAGGTACTCGTTGACGCGACAGGATGCGAAGTCAACGAAGATTCGTCCCTCCAACACGAACTTCTGGTAGAGACCAGCCCCTAATTCGAAAACTCCGTGATACCGTGGGGCATCACGCTTGCCTGTTTTGAATCTAGCCTACGCTGGTCCTTGAACGAGGCCTCATCAAAATCAGTGTTTTGCTCTCGAATGAAAGGCAAAACCTCCTCATCAGAGAGACTCCGCTCGATATCATATACTATGACCGGAGGGCTTCTCAACCGCTTGGGGTCAACCTTGACAAGCTCCTTCACAGCCGGAAACTCCGTGATGACTCGGACAGTCTCCTTGTTATCAGCAACCACTATCACCCCTTTGCTGGTCTCCTTTATGTCTCTGATTCGAAGCTACTTTCGCTTACCACGAAGGGCAATCTGAAAGTCACGTTTTAGTTCCTGGCTCGTGGTCTTCGAGCCCTCACCCTGTTAACAAAGAGTACCTCAGGCTTCTTAGCCACCTTGAACCCCTGGACCAGTATAGTCGGGATCACCTTGACAGTGGCCCTCTTAATTTTGACAGCCAGTACTTGGGCTGGGAGCGGTGGACTAGGCCGCTTAGGCCCAGGAGCGACAAAGAAGACAGGCTTTTTAGCATTCTCTTCCACCTGCTTAATACTTTTGTGGAGCTCGCCAAGGGCTTCACCCGTCACTGGCTGAAAACCCCTGACTCCCTCCACCACCTGGTCAACTTTACCGGAGAGCCTTGACACAACTATATCAAGGGCCTGGTTGGCGCCCTGGAAGCCAGCTCAGCATCCAAACGATTACATTCGGACAAGTAGGAGTCGATTAACTGCCGACCCTCCACCGAAATCCATGACTCCTTTGAGGAGAATTTAGTCCATGCGCACCGCATCTCCTCGATCCTCCCCGAACCATCAGCTCTAGAGCTAGACCTCCCTAAGGAAGGCTTCGCCACAGAGGGTCTCCGGCTTAGGGCCGTTCACCGCGCCACTGTCTTTCACTACCTTCGACTTCGGTAGGAGGTGCCTTTCAGACTGACTGTCCCCTTCAAAAACTAGGTCTCCCTGCACGGTTCCAACCAAAGTCTTCCCCGCACAGCTCGTCACTGAGGTTTCGGCAGGAGTTTGTGCACAGTCCGCCGGTGGACGAGGACGCTCCACTACTCTCGTGGACTCCTTCTCGCCTTCGCCGAGGCCTCGGCGAAGACCTGCTGAGAGACCTTCTTGCCTTGAAGGGGTCACCAACCACCAAGTCCTTGGCTAAACCGATCAAGTCGTCCAAGCAACCCCCTTCGGATTGCTCTAAAACCGTTTAACAGAACAAGCACCGATTGTAACCCCAGGTACTACAGCCTGAATGAATCTATCACCTTTTACAACTTTCACAATTTCTTTCCCGAGCAAGGCTGTCCGTTCTCATACAACCCGCTCGAGAAGTACAAAGCTAAAAGCTCCTAATGCAGACTACCGGCGAGGTCGGAGCGAATCGCTTCCCGAACCTGCCAGAGGATCTAGAAAAATTCTTTGCCATCACGAACCTATGAAATGGAGACACGATGCAACAAAGAAAACGTCCTTTCTTAGCCGACAGTGGCACTACTGCAACACACTACGCGGCTGTGTAGCCCAAACTCCACAGCAGATTGACTGACAGCCATTAATCGTTGTCAGCCCCGACGATGTGAACGTAAGCACGCTGCACTTGTAGAAAGCAATTTATCGCTACCGGCAGGAGTAAACACAAGTTTTACAGCACGGGGCCAGAGACCTAGAAGCGATCGTCGTTAGGGATGGGTGAAGAGGGGGAATGGTTTCCAAAGGCATGACTTACCTCATAAAAATCAATTAAATAAATAAAAATAAATTAATTTAAAAACGCACTTTAATTGAAATTTTCTTATTTTGTGGCAATTTTCATTAGAAATTAAGGGGTTAATGACCGCCCGCCCAACTCTTCAGACCACTCAACTGTAGCTATAAGAATGCATAGGATAAGCCAAAAACGTGAATGTATTATATATATTTACATTAAAAAAAAAAGTTTTATATTTATTTTACAGTATCACATTTTCGAAATTTTTCAACTTTTTACAAACTTTGAAATTTACTATTTGGGAAAAATCCTTACATGATGGAAAAAATGAAGGTTATTTTCAGATTCAGTGCTAAAAAATACATAGGAATCAATTATCAAAAGTTAAAAAACATTTAACAACCCAAATTTAGCAGGCTTGTGTTATTTGTTAATAACTAATTGATAATGAAATGTAAAAATAAAAATAAAAGTACCACGCACATCCGGTTAACCTTTATCATGTTTCAACATGTTTATCAGTCACTGACAAGAAGCGCCTATCAACCGGAAACGTTACATCTGGTATCAAAATGCATAAAATAAACCGGTATTACAATCATCGAATAACTTGTTTATTTATTTAAAAATAATATAAATAATAGCTGACAAGAGTTACATATTGAGCGTTTTTTCCCGGTAGGAATTTCCCACATGTCGCTTACAATCCACCAGATGTTTGTCGCGGTTTTGTTTGGCGGCAAGTGGAACTGATGAACTGAAACGGTGCAAGAAGTAAGGACAACATTGACTATTGCAGCGATACTTTGTTACACCGGAAAGGAGACCACATAGCCTGTTTCTACAAAGTTTGGTATTTACAAAGAAATAATGGAATTTATCTCTCATCCTCCTGCAGGTAGCTACAGGTGTATGACATGGGACAATCGCGGTTTTCAGTAACACGTACTGGATAAATACGGTCGTTATCTTACTCATATCAGTAGACATTGATATTAAGGGATTCATCATCTCGAAGCGATCAATGTCTTTTACTTTCACTGGATATGAAAATCCAGTCATATTTAATGTATGATTTTACACACTCTCTCTGACGAAAGTTACTTCGCCCGGCTTGATCGTGGAGGATATGTACGAACCAGAGAAAACAATTTTAATCATTAAGATTTTTTATATTAATAATTGTCCTTCTCCCTGCAAGCTTTTTAGGTGTTGTGATGTATGTGCTGGAGGCACCGTGCAGAGGGCGATAGCGAACAATATTTAAATCTACATAGATAATTTTATTCACTACCCACCCGCTTCCATTCTGTGCAAACTTGGGTAGTGTCTTATTGATTTTTTCCATGGATTCTACCAATAATTCTTTGATTACATCACCATTATCATCTAAATTGATGCTCGTCTTGGTTTTTCCGTGCAAGTAGAAGTTTTTAGCCAGTCTCTGTGGCGCGAGTGGTAGGGTTTCGGCCTTTCATCCGGAGGTGCCGGGTTCGAATCCCGGTCAGAAATGACATTTTCACACGCTATTTGTCATTCATCTCATCCTTTGAATCAATACCTAATGGTGGTTCCGGAGGTTAAAAAAAAGTTAGAAGTGACGTCGTCTCAATCCCCTCTTCGAGACATGTCTGCTTTATAAGTTTAACACTTACAGCAATGTACCTGCTACAAAACCATTAATATCTCATTAGGTTATTTCATCACGTGTAAAAGACAATAATATATTTAAATTTTAGTCCTATGAAATGTTTTCTTACCATTTAATATTGCCGTCAAATCGCCTCCCTTCTTCCTTCAAAGGGTCCAGGATGTTAGTTTTGTACCGCTGAAATAAAAATTTTACTTTTAAAATATTGCTTAAGTATCATAACTGTTAACAATGTTTATGTGACACGTGCGAAGCATGGCTAGTTTACAGATAGTATTAATCCTTAGCTGATATTCAGTATCAATTCGTCTGAATTTTCAAAATTGATGGTACCGTTCCGGAGACATAATTAAATTTTCGAATAACCAGGATCCGAATGATCGAGATTATACCTGCTACATACAAACGTTAGCCCTTAACCTACTAGCAAATAAATCGTTTGAATTTTGAAGATCGGACGAACGGTTGCTGAGCTATTGTAAGAGCACCCCATTGTATCCCCCTCCTCAAATAAGCCCCTTAGGTGCAATTTGATGTTACCAATCGATAGCCGGTAATGAGATCAGATATCCCTCGCTAGGAAGTCAAAAAAAGATTTTTCAGAACGCTGGACCAACATTTTCGAGATATTTGTGATTTTATCCGAAAGTTCGGATCCGATTCTAAAGTATTACATATTTTTCACAAAAAAATTATTGTTTATTAATTTGACTTTTGCTTGTTCAGATTCCTAGTTAAAGTAAAGGTCACAAAATTTTTAATTTCACATAATCTCAGTTTTGAAGGTAGTGTCGTTAATTGAACCCAACTATAAAAATGCGGATGATGATAAATTTGAAGAAAAAGAAGAAGAAAGTAAAAATTAAAAGGCTTCAGTGTTCCAACAAGTAAATTGTGGAATATAAAAATTTCTTTACCTGATATGGTGAGAAGATGGGCATTACTAAACACTACTTCTTCAACAATTACTGTTAGCAGTTCGCCTAATTTAAAAGATAGTTTTGTCAATAGCATATCATCATTACCATCATGATCAGCAGTGTCCTTGAAGACAACGTTGTTACCGATCGGTAACAGTACCTAACAAAACTTTAAATATGGATGATAAACGTGGTGGAGGAGTAGCCATGGAAATCGAAAGAATACGAGATTCGATTAAATCGAATTTTTTAGGCTTTAGGCTTTCATTGTGCTATTTTCCAAAGAACAACGGAAACGGATCAAGTGATACAGAAACTTTTAAACCGATTTTCGTACCTTTACGCGAACGTAACCAAACTTTTAGGCAACAACAAAGATACGATAATGATGATGTTAAAAAAGAAGACGCAAAAGAAGTGGTGGAAGAGGATGATTCCACGCCAAAAGTTATGAGAAGAATTTTTAAAAACACCACATCAGTTCGCTAAACTTACAGACCCACCGTCACCAGGTTATCGAGCAAAGTATTACTTGGTTCTGACCGTAACGTATAAAAGTAAGAAAAACGACTGCGTTTACGAGGTAAAAAATGTAAACGACTGATGGATGACCGGTAAACACGATGTTCTGCTCAAAGAAATAAAATTATTATCGATAATAAACTTATAACGGAACTGAAGGCTTATACCTGCTAATATTTTTGAACGAACCCACAGACTATATGGCCAACGATTTAGAAAATTATAAAAGAATATTAAAACATACCGAAACGCATAAAATTAAACGACCGGTCGCATAATTTCCAATAAGTATTTCAAGAACAATAATATTATTAAAGAATTGTTTTCCCCAAGACGAGTAGGTAGTCAAGAAGAGGAAATTCCTGTAAACGGTTCAGGACTGCTTATGTAGGCAAAGAAATCACGTAAACCTGATTACGTATACTGGGACGATCCAAACGAACTTTGCGATAGACTACGTCTTTCAGTGGCTTCAAAGCATGGAGGTAATACCGGTCATAATAACGAAATAGTTTCCTATACACTGATAAAAAAAAAATTTTAATGTTTCTCTTAGTGTGATAGCATTTCCTGAATTGTTTTTTTGCGTACATTACAGATCTGGAAATACAATTTTTCTATCACCCTTAGTTTTAAATAAAAAAGGCTTCAAAAAAAATTAAGGGAAAATATAGTTAAAATCTGAAACATTTATAATTTTGCATGGTCATACCTGTGTTAGATTGATTTCGCTGATGCTTTCTTTTTTATAAATAGCCTCAAGCAAATCCCGAATTAATATCCAACAGTAATCGGCTAGCATGTTAGTATTCCATTTCCCTTTATAGCGGCTTTCCATCACTGAAATATCTTGGTGGTAACGTTCACCGGGTTCATCACTTACGTCTTCGAGGTTGTCCGGGAAAAAATCCAAATGTGAGTGCAAGAAATGTATTTTCAAAGACATATTACATCCCATAGCTCTGTGTTTAATAAGAAGTTGATTAACAATATCGTGGAAATTGTCGGATTTTTGTTTGCCGGGAAACCTTTTGTCTTTAAATGAAACCCAAGCTGCACTTTCTACATTATTTAACATCGAGTTAAATACATCATCTTTGACGAACTCTGTTATTAGAGGACCAACAAATATTCCTTCTTTAATTTTTCCTTCACTTACATTCGGAAATGTCTGCCTGATGTAGAAAAACCTGGGATTATCCTTCTTCATTGTTTTTACAAAATTTTTCATTAGTCCTAGCTTGATATGGAGAGGGGGTAAAAATACTTTTTAGGGTGCATCTAAGGCTGATAAATAATTTTTCCCATTTGGAGTTAAGTTGTCTCGTTTCTTCCACTCTTTGGTGACATAATGTTTATCCCTAGCTCGGCTGTCCTTTTGCAAAGAAAACACATGTACTTAGTATAGCCTAACTGCATGCCTAACAAAATAGTTATAACTTTCAAATCACCACATATGTTCTAGCTATATTTTTTAATAATTTATTCTTTCAAGAACGTCTTTCATCCCATCGTATGTGTTTTTCAAATAATTACCATAAGCGATTGGTATCGAAGGATATTTGTCACCGTTGTGTAGTAGAACCACTTTTAAACTATACTTGAACGAATCTATGAAAAGATGCCAGTCCTCAGATATATGAACTTATCCTAAGTTCATCAATATTTGTGCAATAAACCAAATTATTTTCATCATTAAAGTACTGAGAAAGTTCCTTTTGTCGAATTCGAAAGCCCGAAAATTTTGTATTTTTTTAAAATAAATTTCAACCTTGCAGTATTGATCCTAACTGTTTAGCTTGATTTTTTGATAAATTTAAATCTCTAACCAAGTCATTTAATTTAGTTTGTGATATAAGATATGACTTATTGGAAGAGAATTCAAAATCAAAATCAATGTTGTCTTCTTCAGTACTGCCTGATTCTTCATCGCTGCTTCCGAAACATACATTCATAGGATGTACATACATTCTCAGGAACTGGAATAATTTCACTGTGAGGTACAGGCCTGTTTGCAGATTGCAATGAAGGATATTTTACAGTATGTTTAGATTTTTTTTAAATTCCAGACACACTTGTTAAAAAAAGTAACAATCGGTTACATGATGTTTTGGTTCACGCCAAACCATAGGTACACCAAATGGCAAAACCTTCCGTGTACCTTTCAACCATCCTCTTAAATACATAGAACAATTAGTGCGTTCTACATGAGGAGCCCGCGTCTTACCCTGATCGCCAATTTTACACTGAAAGTAGAAATGATATGCTTTTTTAATTAAAGGTGTAATGTTTTTTCTATGTGATTTTACGGTAAACTCGCCACACACATAAGAAAAGGTATCGACATCATTTACACAATTTCGAGGCATTATGACACTACACTGTTAACAAACTTAAGACAGCAATAAGACTGAATAAAATTAATTCATTCCTAAATCCAGTAATTAATACCAACCACACAACTGTGTTTTCAGCTACATGTTTTGACCTGCACAGACATGATTAATCTTGTCTATGAAGACTCACTCTTCAGTATTAGATGTGATGTCATAATATGCGACTATGATATGATTTAATTATTTGTATAGTATTGTTTATAGCTTACAAATTATGTTAACAGAATTAAACAATAAAAAATGAGGTAACAAAATACAATACAGAAGCTTAAACTGCAACTATACGTTGAAAAATGAAAAAATCCTTTAATTAAAATTTAAAAATTTTTAAAACATGGTGGGTGATAGAAAGGTTCTGAGTTCATATTCGTTTTCAGCATCAAAAAGCAGATTAAAATCATGTATGGCATGTTAGGAAACAAAAATTATGTTTATCAGTGTTATCAAAGAACTGCCAGAAAGTGGATACATACAGAATGTGACGGAGATAATATTTTATTTTAATCAGTCTACAGATGGGTACCGACAAATTCGGACGTTTTTGCGGCGGAGTGTACGGTGAGAGACCACCGCCTACGCGGATTATTGAAACTGTTGAAAAAACCGCAGATGGGAATTTCAATATCAAAAAAACCACGGTTGTGCAATATGGGAAGTCCCATTAACGATGACGATGCTACCACTTACGGTTATGCGAACAAGATTTACGTAAAGCAAAGCGATTTGACCAATCGACACATACCACAGGTTTTTCAAATAAACGTGTATGTAATATTACCGAACTTGTTGACAAGACATATGTGATAATGTCGGTTATTTACGTGAACATTTACTCGCTGAAAAGTACAGAATCAATGCGAGAGGAAGCGTAATCAGTAATGCCGGTGAGTAGAAGAGACCGATTGATCTTGCCACAACATCTTACGTTGATGTGAGTTACATCAAACAGAAAGATTTTGATACAGTATTCTGACAAATGATTTTTTACACAGTGAAACGGTCAGGTAAATGCCAAAGGAAGCGTTATTAAAAACGTCAAGCTACCTGTTCAATCATCAGATCTAACAACAAAAGCTACGATGATGAATATTTCTCAGATTGTACAGACTTAAAATGAGGTATTTAGCATTAGTATTTAGCAATTAGTAAGCCTAGCATTCAAAACTTTGATCGAACATTGTTTATAGAATTTCTAGACGATAATACAGTACATGCGGAATATGATGAGACTAACAATGAACAGACCACAGATCTGGCCAAAGTTGTTCCCACTAAAGATCTGACTAACAAGAATGTACGCTCATCGATAGTAGATCCGACCAAAGTTTTTCCACATATCCATAAATCGCATAATAATTAAGTACGGTAGTGAATGGTCGTAAACAGTTTAATCACACTCCACCATGTGTAGGGTGAGGAGGACGAAACCGATCGCCAGTCGAAACGTGGTCTCGGACTTTTATGTTTTACCTCCGGTGCTTAGGAATGTTAGGATCTTACATCGAAAAAACCACTCGAAGGTGCCAAAAAGGTAGCCGGTAATGTGATAAATAAAGTCATCGACCTACTGCCGGTCGAATTACATATTCCAGCGTACCAATACTATCGACCAAAAACGAATTTAAGAAAACGTTTAAAAACAGACGATACAGTTACAAACTAGTTGGACGCCGCTTGTGACTGAACGTGAATTAGCCGACCGTGAATTAGATGAACGCGCTTGATAACGAGTTAAAGCCAGCGACTCAAGAATCACAGAAAAGACTACTGTATTGGCTGTTGCAAGCGCGATGAAACTCAAAGAAAATTCGGTGGTGGATGTGGTGGTAGAAAAAGACGTACAAAAAGGAAAAATCTAAAGAATCTTGTAGAGACGAGAAAAAGGAAAGCAAGGACTGGGGGAAGAAGATTATACCTTAAACCTTACCCTTTGACCATTTGACCAGGGAGGGGATTTACGGAAAGAATAAAAAAAAGTCATCAACGTCGTTTCCGATAAAGAGAAAAAACTAAAAATAGTCGATTTTCGAGGAATCTTTATGTTGAATGCATTACCTGACGAACCGAACACTAAGGAGTCGGCGATAGTGAATCTAGATCGCAGTACTGGTCATGGAACGCATTGGGTATGTTTTCGAAAATGAGGTCAGTTAGAATATTTTGACAGTTTCTGTAATTTGCGTCCACCGAACGAATTGATGCATTATTTTCCAACTGACTCGATTATAAATTGCAATTATCTATCCAGGCGTACAAACACGGTTATTTGTAGACATCTGTGTTTTCAGTTCCTCAGTCGTGGCTAGTCTGCATAATTGTCATTCGGTATGACAATGATATGACATGATATGTAATATCATGTTCTGCGTAAGTGGAAATACTTCATTTTTACACACTACATTCTTCCCAGTTTTAGATCTAACCAGTGGTCAGTGGGAATTACCTAACCACATATAACTCGATACCGAACGTCGAAGAGGGGATCAACAACTCGTTTACCGTTTTGCCAATTAACAGGAATAAGATAAAGTTAACACTACCGATCGGATCGTACGAAGTGGATAAGATCGTTAAAAATTTAAGTGATGAATTAAAAGAAAAACACCGAATAACATTACGTATTTACGTGTCCAAATAACAATATGCTAAAATATGAAGTTAAATAAACTGCCATGATTGACTTAACGTCGAAAGATAGCTTGGCATTGCTGTTAGGTTTTTAAAATACGTGTCTTGCACCGAATATATGGCACACTTCATCGAAACCGGTCGTCATTAAAAACGTAAGCGTCATACGTGTCGAATACAATCTTATACGAGGCTCCTATAAAAACGAATCAGAAGGTCACGTATTGCATGAATTTACGTATTTTTGCTTAGCGTATCACCCGGTTTCAAAATAATCGAATCACCAAAGAATATAATTACTTATCGGTTAATACAAAGATTAAAAACAAAATCGCTTTAAAGTTCTCCATACGATTACAATTGATAAATCACCGTGGAAAAACCATAACCGTGAGGTTACATTTAGGACGTAAACTGGAAGATGGGGTAGATATACAATATCTGTAACAGTACGGTTGGCAACCCGATCAGTCGACGTTTGACCATCAACATCGCAGAACGTGTTTTTCCTTCGCAAACTTGGTTTTACAGTGAATCGTAACGGCAACAGCGGTGAATATGTTGATCGTCGGTAAAAGTGTTTCCTATGATAACACTTTCACTCAGTTTGAATATGCACCGATCTACCGTACGATTCGTCGACTTTACCAACAACGACGAAATTCGGATACCGATTCACCAACAGTACGTGTACACGTTACCGCATAAACGTTTTTTGATGGTCAAAGAAACATTGACTACTAAGGCTGGTGATAATAAAGCAGTGGAATCAACATTGACAAACAACGCGGTTCCGTTTCTGTATGAGTAGATACGATATGAAATCAATCGAACAGAAATGTCTTGTGTTCAAAAGCTTGTAATTACAACAATAAAAAATATTCTGTCATTGCGTAAAGGTGAAGGAAATATTTTGGAAACGTTTGGGTGGAAGATTAACGTGTCAGGTAAGTTTACTTTAGATGAAACAACGGAAATGTTTGGCTTCTATGTGCAACTGCGTATGCTGATGGGATTCGCCGAAGACTATAAGCACATAATATTGAATGTGAAACAATTAGTTTTGCTTAGATCTTACAGCGACGTAAACGCGCTTGTTTCCGCAAAAGATGAATCCGAATCCAATTTGAGGGTTACAAAGTGGCATAGAAAATTCCATATTTTCACGTAGCCGATACTATGCGGTTGCGGCAATTGCTAAAAGTAGTAGAACGAAATGGACCGTTGGCAATCGCTTTTCGACCATGGCAGATTCACGACACTACTGTAACAAACATTCATTCTTGGACGGTAAAAACGTGTTCGCAAACTGATAAACAGAGATGATACAGTGAAATTTGGGTTCAATACCGATAGAAAAGATAAAGCCACAAAGACCATGACTAATTTTGATGTATGTGAGTTGGTAAACGTATGCCTGTATTTGAATTCACAATACTATCCGTACAACTTACAAGGTGACGTGAATATGATGTATGAAATGTTTGCCAGCTTTCTCTCCTATTATTACATCAAGCCAGAAGATGAGTGTCCCGCTTACAGGGTGACGGAATTCAAAACTAATGTACCATTGATTGTGATCGACTGTTCCAAACAGAACAAATTGCTTAAAACGGTTACCGTAGACTTACGTATCGATTTTGAAACCAAAAACAATATACCAGCCATAACGTCTGCCTACTGTCTCATTATTCATGACAGTAGATATATTATTATTCGAACATACACACCGCTCACGGGAGTAACGAAAAAGGTTAGGTAAATAATGTGGCAAATAACTGATAAACGATCACAACAAAACTTTAAAAACCATTAAAGAAACTAGAAGATATCATTAAACAAAAAGGTTCTTCACCTTTGAGTTATAAGTCTTCGACCAGTTGGTGAAGGAAAGTGAAACCAAAATGCAGAAGAGCCTGAAGCCAAGTACAAGTTGAAAGAACCCCCAATGTAAATATTACAATAAGAAGATGATCAACAATTGACTTCCCCAAAGCACGGAGGCCTTTAAGTGAGAGGGCGAGCATTTCAGCCGTCCCGCACGTTTTAGCGAGGAGTGCATCGAGTCTTGACGCTGATGCATTGGCACTACCATCTGAGTCGGTATCATCTTATACCAGCAACAAAATATCCTACATAATTTACTGAGAGGATCAGAAGATTCCATCTCTGAGGCCTCAGACAACCTGGAATCAGGTTGCCAATCAGGAAGATGGAAAAAAGAAGAAAAAAAGGATGGCCTAGGGGTAAACCTAAGCAATAGAAAATAAGACTGTAGATAGTATTATGAACTTTTGACAAATTTAATGAAAGGATGAGTTTTTTAATAATAGTATGACTTTGCAACTGTTTAATAGATTTGGTAACATTTCTTTAGAAGTGGATTGTGTATTTTTAAGTGGTAAGGCACCCTTGTCACCTTGTGTTCTTTTGGGGTATTTATTATCATTACAAGTCTATTTCTGGATTATCTGTCTGATAAGACTAGTCTTCTGACTAGTTTGCTAATGATTTTATCAGCGGAAATTTTTTTTTTTAATTTGGGGAAAGTACTAATAACCATAGAGGTTGATGCCTGTACTTCCAAAAACGGAAATAATAATAATAATGATGTACTTAACATTGAATTAAATCCATCTATTAAATTTATTTCCATCTTTATGCAAACTAACCTAACATAAATATTAGATTTTAATATCTAAAAGATTTGCAGCTCAATTTTTACACATCATAGTTTAATCAGATAAATAAAAATATGGTTTACGAGTTAAAATATTAATCATAGACTTCTAGTCAAATGAATAGGATACCATTCAGAACAAGGTGGAATTAGATTGATTCAATAATCTCAAATACAATGGATCATTGGAGGTATAAAATTTTTCAGTAGGAAGAAACCTGTGAATATACTTAACTCTTTAGTTATAGCCCTTCGGTGTAGTAATAAATATCAAAGTTGTTTGGCACTTGTTGACTCATTTGTATTACATCATCCACCAGTTTCCATGGCAGAGTGGTAGTGTCTCAGCCTTTCATATAGAGGTCCTGGGTTAAAATCCTGGTCAGGCATGGCATTTTTCATACACTACAATATTCCATTTCCATATCCCACACACAAATTTCAAGCTTACATAGCGATACCTTCAAGCAAACAAAAAAAGCAATGTTTGTGTGTGTAGTTCAGTAAATAGCAGAATATTATAATCATATCAGAATTTTTATATCAGAAAATTATTAACTTTTCTCTCTTGCTGCTTTTGTTTATCCTCTCCTAAAATTTTCACAGAAATCTTTGCTTCATAAGAATGTTATTTTATAAAAGTTTTAAATATTAAAATTTGTTGTTGTTTTATAGTGCATTTTTGTTATTATTTTTATTATGATTGAGATAATGAATATATATTTGTACATCATTGTCGCACCCTATGGTGTATTCATGTATTGTTTCAGTATAAATTATAAACATGACTGTAATCATAGTCCTACTCAAATTCTGGGATGATAAATTAAGGAGCAGATTTAGTGGTTTCTTATGGTTTTTGACCTGAAAAATTTTCAAAAATGAGTCCTAGAACTGTATCACCATTATTTTCAATGAAATAGAGTGTAATAAACAGAAAATTGAGTTGAAAAATAGTTTTTTTTTTTTGGCTTTGGCATAAAACAGCTTTGTTAAATTGCCAATAAACAAATAAAACTGATTGATTAAATTGACAGAGAATTTAATTCTAAGAAAATTGATGAACATTATCTACCAACATCCCACAACAGCAATTTAGTTGTATTTTCTCATGATACAATAACAGAAAAATTACACTGATATGTATTTGTCTGCCTGCAGCATTATGATGTTATTTCTTAACTATTAGTGTATTAATTCCCCACTAGGAGTGCTGTTATATGGTACAATATTAGAAGTCTGTGTTTAATCTCAGACGGATTTTATCTTTTATAGGAATTTGAATGCTAGGTCGTGGGTACTGATGTTCTTTGGTGGTTGGGTTTTAATTAACCACACATCTCAGGAATGATCAATCTGAGACTGTACAAGACTAAACTTCATTTACACTCATACATATCATCCTCTGAAATAATGCCTTACGGTGGTTCCAGAGGCTAAACAGAAAAAGAGAGAAGAGTAAAAGTGTTTAATTTCAAAGAGTAAAGCTCTACAAACAAAATTTTCAAACAATGTCGTGATTATGATTCAGAATCTTGCTTCAGTGTTCTGTATTTGTTATGAGAAGTTAATTTTCTGTTTAAAATTTTATATAATCTATGAAGCATGCATTTGTGATTTATGTGTATTTAAGTAGTTCATTTGCATTGATTTTAAATGCTATTTATACTAATTAGTAAGTGATTTGTTCCGAAGTAAAAGAAAAATGCCAAATAAGTTTACAAATCAAGAATATGCTGACATTCATTTCATCTATGGTTTTATAACAGTAATGCTACATGAGCTGTTGAAGAACATCATCAAAGATTTCCCAATTGAAACATTTCTAACTGGCAACTAATTGCAGATACTCACTGCTCACTGGCACCTAAACAGAATATTTAATGTAACATCTGAATGGGAAAAAGATGTGAATAAGCAGATTTTACTTATGATAGAGCAAAGTCCAACTATTAGTATGCGTAGATTATCTGCACATTTGAAAACTCCATGCAACAGTACATGGTGGACATTGCACAATGAAGGTCTCCTCTCTATCCATATCATCTTTAACCAGTTCAATGTCTTGAAGAAGGGTACAATTTGTATAATATATACAATCTACAGCTGAATTACTGTCAATGGTTATTACAAAAAATGTGCTTCCATCGCTGATATTATTTACAGATGAAGCAACATTTATGCAAGATAAAATAAAGAATATATGGAACAAATACTTTTGGAAATGTTACAATTCTTATGAAACTACTGAAATTAACTTCCAGCTCTGTTTTTCATTAAATGTCTGGTGTGGAATAATATGTAATGTTCTTATCAGACCTCACATT
This sequence comes from Lycorma delicatula, assembly GCF_047948215.1. Classification (NCBI taxonomy): domain Eukaryota; kingdom Metazoa; phylum Arthropoda; class Insecta; order Hemiptera; family Fulgoridae; genus Lycorma; species Lycorma delicatula. Next base: position 263,333,601 of record NC_134455.1, on the reverse strand, counting down.
TTCAGCGGTAGACACACAGGTAATATTCATCACAGGTAAAATTTCAAAATCATCTGTCAATACTTTTAGAGGATGATCCACTTATTACAAGAACTGATATGCATTTCCTACACAATGGCACACCAGCCCATTTTTATGATCCTGTTATTCATTATCTGAATGAAATATTTCCTAACCGCTGGATTATCGGTTATGATCATGGTTGAGGTTGACCCCAACTATGGTCAGCTAGATCACCTGATATGAATACCTTGGATTTCTTTTAGTGGGAATGTATGAAAGCGTTAGTGTATGCACAAAAATTAGAAAATGAAAATGAATTTTTACACTATTTTTTTTATTTATTGATTTTATTTACTTTAATTTTCTCAAAATTAAATTCTGTATCAATTAATCAATATATTTTATTTGTTTATTGATAATTTAACAAGGTTATTTACACCAAAGCTAAAAAACTGTGTTTTTGACTCAATTTTTTGTTTATTACACTCTATTACAGAGAAAATAATAATGATACAGTTCTGGGACCTAGTTTTATAAAATTTTCAGTTTAAAAACCACAAGATGCCACCAAATGTGTCCCTAAATTTACCTTCCCAGAATTTCAGAAAGATTTCATTTCTGCGAAGGAGCAGAAATTGGGGTGAAATCTTTCACTAGCTGTAACTCGCTAACGAAGCATTTTCGAACTCATATTTCTATGAACTTTTTTAATAATTTTAACGAGAGAAATACACCTGTGAATTTTAGCAGAATCTCCCAGGACACTGTCTATATATTGTCCAATATATATTCACACACAGTGTTCAGTAAACAGGGTACCAAATTTTGTAAAATGGTTTAATACCTCAAAATAGACAGTTATAAAGAAAAAAATAAATGGAAAATTTTAAGCATATTTGATTGAACTTTATTTGTATAAATATGATTTCAAACAGCCAAATTATAGGAGAAAATATCTCATACCTACTTTTAATATAAGTTTTTGAAAAATAGTTTTTATTTTATTTTTGAATTAAATAACTCGAAATCAATCAACATATGTCCGTCCACCTGTCCTGAGATACTTCAGTAGCATATCCAATAACCATTACAGTGAAATGTGTAGGTGCATCTTCTTGCATGAACTACACATTTCATCTGATATTAAATAGTAAGTTATAAAAAAAGCTCTGTTGAATTGGTCCTATGTAAAAATAACAATATGCAGCTCCTGATTTAATCTATTTGGAAAAAATTTGGTTTTGTTGGAGTGTTTCCCAATATTCCTAACCAAGCATTAACAGAAAAATAATTTTTGGAGTCTACTTCTAATTATAGCATGTAGGTTCTCATTAATGCATGAACAACTACTGTGAAAGTTAAAAATCCTGCTTCATCAGTAAACAGAAAGGTTTAAAATATGTTTGAACAGGTGTCCTTACATCTAAATAATTTGTAAGAACCACTGACCCAAAACAATACATACCAAAAAGTATCTTTCTCTAAAATTCTGAAATCTTTGAAGGTGACACAAATACAATTCTTACTTATTAACAATATTCTAAGTAGAAGTTTTAGAAATGCTTGTATAATTGATAAAATTTTGGCACGACTTTTTGTTACCCTTCTACCACTTCCAGTATCCTTTGTTAAACATGAACTGTATTCACAGTAACACGTCTTCCAACTTTTTCACTCATTTTAGATTTCACATTCTCTAAGAGTTCTGCAAGTCATAGCAAAGATCTTCCAGCTTGAAGTATATTGGTCAGGAAATCTTTCTGACTTCAGCTTCATGAGAGCTTCCACTGACTAAACCAAAAATCAAATTCATATCAGCAATAAATAAAATTCACATAAACCTCAAGAGATGGTAAAACATGCTTTATAACAAACAATAATAAAGATATTCATATACAAAGTAGATCTAGATTAGACACAATATTGAAATTAATTGTAAAATATAAATAAAAAAATATAACAGTTTAACAGTTTAACATTAAAATTATCAACTGACACAACAGATTTATAGATATTCCACTTTTAAATTTATAAAAAATGTAACTGTAGTGCAAGATTGATTAACTTGCCACATATTTAATTCTTCACACTCTTCCACACACTGATCTACTAAATCAGGTTGATGGATTTCTTTTCACAATAATCACGTACTTCAACTAAGCACACTGCTTTACCACTTCTGATCATTTCACATCCTAATACAGAGAAGTTATGCAACCTAATTCATTAATCAGTTCAAGTTGGAAATTTCCTTTTAGGTTGATCTTAGTGGATGGGTTGATAATGCTTGACCTTGTAGCAATAGTGTAAACACATCAAGTGGGCACAGATATACCCCAATAAGGAGTTCACTCTCAAAAAAATGAAAATTCAGATTAAATAATTTTATTGTTCTATTAAGAACTTTAAATATTTTTTTAAGATTAATTCAATCAAAATAATGATATTAAGAAAAATATAAAATAAAATCCCTTTATTTACAGTATTAGTGTTATGTCAAAGAGCCAACCCAGTTAAGTAAAAAGAGTTAACCATTGTCTTTTTAAAAATTTGTCATATGTTATTTTGCAAAAATGATTTATCAGTTTAAATGCTTTCAGATTACTGCTCGAGACTGAATAGAGGAGAAAACGAAAGAAAAACAGATATTAGGTAAGATAATATCATATAAATAATTCCTTAAATTGTTACTCCTTAAAAACTCATTTTTCTTTAAATTTATGTTACGAAAAACCCCTGCCCTTTATTCAGTTTTGGTTTGCAGATTGAAATCAGTTCAAAAAATACTATTAGAACACAGATTATTAAATGCACTTTATAGATAAAACATTTGTTTTTTGTAGACTAGTGTAATTTTTCCAAGATTAAAATTAATATTTTCATTATAATATCCATATTCATATTTTCTTTTAATCTTTGTTTAACCACTCATTTGACCATCTTAGCAAAGACCAGAAAGAGGCTGATTTATCTTTCATTTCAGTTCTACGCACTAACACATGAATTATTCTAGGAAATAATGAAATGATGTTGTCTTATGTTTTACAATTTTTTAGGACCATCTGTTTATATACAAGTATTTGAATTACTGTAGTGTGTTCCAGCTATTCATGCTATTTGCTGCGAAGCAGATCGTAATTTTATTATTTTAATAGATATATATAATTTGACATATCTTTGTTTATTATAACAAATATGTCATATTCGAGCAATGATAACACAAAATCGTTTCTCATCCAGAAAACCCCCAAAAATCAAATCTACCTCTTAGAAGTATTTTTATTATAGCATAAAGTAGACTTTTAGCAGTCAAAACAGTTCCTTGAATCTTCATGATTGTCTGGATTACAAGATTAAATACAGAAGTTTGTCAATTCCTAATGTCTCTTTAATATCATCTTGGAAACCATCATTTAGTTCATTGGGATCTACTTCCAGTGACTTCCTTTTCTCATAAACAGATAAAGCCTGGTAACAAATAAGCAAACTTCACATACCAGGCATCAACAAACAAGTATGCCAGAATGTTTGGTAAGTTTCTACAAATGGTTTTATCACCCCTATATTGGATACTAGGCAGGATTAATTTAATCTTGGGCTGACAAAATTGTGTAACTGATAAAAGAGTAGCTCTCTCTCTCTTTAATACAGCTACAAGAAGCCCTTCCAGACTTTTTTCTCATATTAATAATCCTTGATTGCTTTAGGAGGCAGAATTGGTAAAATTGCCGTGTTTGTTGATATTCTAACATTAGTAACAAAATTATTTCACTCAAATTCATTAATTTTGATCTAAATATTTAATGATTCCATTTGGACATGTTTCATAAATACAAAACTAGTTAACAATGTCACAAGTCTGTGAAGAATCTATTTTACATACACAAATAATACTTTTATCACAATAAAATGATCAGATGCATCTCAAATTTAAAAAATAAGAAATAGTTCTGTCAATTTAAACCAAAAATAAGATTCCATATTCCAATTTGAATTGAAACATCCCAAGAAAAAAATTACATTCCACAAAATTTGATAGCTAAATTATATTAACAAATAAAGAGATTTATTTATTTATACCAATAAAAAACTAAACAAAGACAATAGTAGGCAAATGAAGTATAAAAAAGTAAATTTAATATAGTGAAAGCTGTGTTGTTTATTACAATTTTTTTTTTTTTTTTTAGAGAATATTATAACAAAAAAGATGTTGATAATTTACATAAGTTAAAAGAATATTAATTTAACAATCATGAAAATATTTTTAAAATAGAGAATAATTATACTTTTATAACATATTAGGAATACTATCTGAGATCACACTTCTTCAATAAGTTACTATCTTAAAATAAATCTTCTCTTATTATTATAATAATTTCAAAATGACATCTACATAAATCAAACTTTGCTCATCATAGAGTTTCATGTTAAATAAAACAGAATCAGGGGTAGCTTGCATTTATTATAACTTTTTAATCCAAGTTAGCTGTTATATTACAATACTTACATCTAAGCATGTATTTCATTTTGAAATATTTATAAAGAATTGAAGGACACATGCAGTTGTATAAGAATGATGCAAATTTGTAAATTTTTAATAATATTTTACAAATACTGTTTCTTCAAACACAACATTCTAATTTAATAAAAAAGATACACCGTCTTTGATTTGTCAATACTTTTTAAAATAGTTTAATTGTTAAACATTTTTTTTTCTTTATTTACATATTTCTTCTATATCTTTCTGTTTCGCTTACCTATAAATGAAGGAGCCTTATTTTGCTTCAATCTATTTAGTAAAGCCTCTTTGATGTGCTAGGGTATTTTTAAGCCAAAGCACTTTTTTTTAAAAAAGTAAGAAGGCAACTAACACAAACAGCTAATGAACAAAGGAACTGAGTTTCTCAGGTTTAAGTTCCCCTGCAGTAAGTGCAGCTTCCAATAAGAGTAGATTTTTGGGTGTAGAGTTGGAACACACTCTTGTTCTTTAGTTAGAACTCACCTGTAAAGCCAGATATATTTATAGTAAAATGGTGTATTACTGGAATGGAAAAACGCTAGAGGAAATTAAAATTTCCACCTGCCTTGATGGTGGAAAATGAGAGATGTTTGAGTAGAAATGGTTGTGCAAAAGTAGCATTCAACTGTAAATGCAAGTTACTGACTGGTTATGTACCTATTACTACAGTTATATGAGCTCTGATTGCAAAGTTATAACATTGGATTATAAAGTTATAAGAATGAATGTTTAATTGTGAAAAACAAAGTAGACAATTTAAGTAGGCAGTTCTTAATCACCGATCAAGCACTGATTGAATTTGTTGTTGCCATCCAGAATGCTGAACAAGCTAGACAAGATGAAGAACGAGTGAGGCAAGACTCCGTAGAATTGTCACACTGATTAGTAAATGGAGCACAGAACATAATATTAAAACAGCAACAAAATAATTTACTGCATTCTGTGTTAAAGCATGTATTGAATAACAACAGTAGCTGTGAGTGACATTTGCTCGTTGTCAACACTGTTCAATTATTAAAGCCGTGGAAGAGATAGTTTGGTAAAAATTCAAACATAAGTGAATTGGACAGGAATGTTTTTCATACCGAATAAAGTGAATGTTTTGATCTATCTGAAAGAATGATTATAAGAGACAAATGTCATTTCCATTCATACATATCATCCTCATTCATGCTCTGAAGTGATACCTTTCAGTGGTTCCAGAGGCTAAACAGAAAAAAAGGTGCAATTTATAGAAATATTTTATAACAAATAGATGATGTAGACAGTGATCAGTTAATCAGTTTCACGCAGCAAATAATTTACAACCTTTGTTTCAATAATTGTAGAGGGTCTCAATTACAATACTCCATATTTTATACTAGCATCCAAGTGTTATTTAATTTTTGTGAAATTTCATATTTTGAAAATAATAATTTGTTGCCTTTACCACTGTCATAATGCCATCAATTAGTATTATTTATTATCATAATTTTGTATTTTTTACATTGAAAAATGTAACAATTTAATAAATAATAATTAACAGTAATAGGCTAATTGTTTTCTTTTTATTCCATATTAATACAGTTATAAGAAAAGTATCAAACTATGTCGAATATTAGCTAGTTTATAAACCAAAAAAAAGCAAATGACTGTCACCACTTTTGCAAAACCTACTAATGCAAAACAAATTAAATGAATATTTGAATAATTCCTATGGGTGGCACATTTCGGAAGTTAGTAACGAGTTTTTATTTTTATTTCAAATAAGAATAAGTATATAACATAAGACTGTATTCGTCAATATTTATTTCTAGACCAATACATACTACAACGGTATATTTCGCTAGTCAACTCTTGTGTAGCTTTGAATAATCGTGCCTCGTATTGTGGTTAGAGATAATTATTCGAGTGAATGTACCTGTAATTAGTTGCAAATCTGGATCGCCAGAATGTGTTTTACAAGCTCCCCTACTTGAATGTGAACTACAACCTCCAGCAATGGAATTTTTACAAAGACGTGTCAAGTAACAATTCGATAGCATTTAAGTACAACTGATCTGGCCAGAAGAACCGTCAACCGTACATATAGAAAAAGGCAAACGCTACACCTCTCACCACTCTGATATCCTTTTTGAAATGATAATAGGCAATTTTTCTTACTTCAGCTTTAAATATGATTTAAGCTTGATAAGAAACCGCAAGGCTTTAACGTTAAGGCTACGATGAAGGAAGTGGACACTTCTTAAAACGCTTTCTATAAGGGTATTTCCATATATTAAGAAAGTGATTGTACTTCAAATTATTTCCTGATTTAAGTATTCATTATCTTTCCCTCTTGATCAGTAGTTTTACATTCCACAAATTGTATAAAAGTTCACAGCCTGCATTATAAATAATGTTGAAGATAGCAAATAAAATAAAAATTCTTTTCCATGATGAGAAGAAATAATTCCTCAGTATAAAAAAAACACATTACTTATGATGTTTTACGTTAAAAGGTTGCAATTTTTATGTACGTCTGTTACGTACAAAAAACTGAAAATTGTAGAACATCTTTTTTTTCGTACTCTAAGTTGTTGAAACTGTAAGATATAAACTGTCAAGATGATGGCGACGTGACTGATATGAGTAATATTGTTTTTTTGGCGTTTGGTGTTTAGAAGTTCAGTGTGATATTTTTGTGATATAGTCTCTAGAATATTTTTTTCAATTTTTACAGTATGTTTTGCATTTCACATACTGATTAGGTTTTCTGTGTTATTCGTATTGGTTTTGCTTAATCTTTTATTTGATTTTTGTTATTGTTTGAAATATAACGCGATACGTAAGATACGATTATTTGATGTTTTTTATGTTATAGTTACATATATTGAAGTTGTAATTAAAAAAAAACTGTAAAGTAACATTTGTTCTAACACAAAATTTCTGTTGCAAGTTTTGTTCTTTCACTTATTTCTTAAAGATAACAGATTTACTATAAAGCTGACTGTGACATTCAGGAATGTATGCTTCACAACTGGGTTCTACAAATAGTGACCCTTCAGTGCCACGTGTTGCTGTTGTTAATTCAAGTAATGAAAAGTTGCCTTTGATTTCAAGGAATACTTTTTTTAGAAAAATAACAAATTTGTGTAATATGAGTAGTACCAGAGAAAGAGGGCCATGTGATAATGGATATGTAGAATTTGGAAGCCTTGGAGAACTGTCAAATGGCAGGACATTGGGAACATTTGCCGGAGTGTTTTGCCCTGTTGCTTTGTCAATGTTCAGTGCTCTTCTGTTTCTTCGTGTAGGTGAGTTGCCATAAAAATCTGTTTTATTCTATCCTCTTAGGTTAATGTTTATGATTCAATTTTTACTAAGCCTTTATTGTTTAGGGATGATCATCTTCTCTCATGTAAGAAGATTGAATCTTATTTTTGTATTACCAAAATGTAACATTCTTGATTATGGCCCATTTACAGATAAGGAAGTAAAATTATGAAATATTAAACAACTTATTTAAAAATTAATGGAGTACTTCTTTCTAAACCTGTTTAAAAGTAATATTGGGACCCTATTTGGTAGCACTGTTACTGGAATTCATCTTAGAAAGTTACCTCTTAGTTACCATCTTAGAAAATTAGTTCACATATCTCTTCTGTATGTGATCAAACAGTACATTCTGTTTATATTGCATAACTCAACTTTAATATATTTATAAATTTGAACCACATTGAGAGTTTGGGTTTTTATATGCACATGAACTTTACATAATGGTTAATATTTTTTATTATCTGCCTTGCATCATGGTGTGATTTATAGTTTATTTAGGTAGCAAAGAACTGCTGGCCTCCTTGGCGCGAGCAGTAGCATCTCTCGGCCTTTTATCCAGACCCAGGTTCGAATCTTGGTCAGGCATGGTATTTTCACACACTATAAATTTTTCATCTTATCTGAAGCAATACCTAATGGTGGTTCCAGAGGTAAAAAAAACAGTAAGAACTAATTATATAATTTGGTTCTGTACTAAGTTCAAATATGAGTAATTGTTTACTCATCCTGTTTTTTGTACTGTTTAGTACATTCACTGCATTTTAATCTTTATACATTCCTTCCTTATTTCACTCTAATTCAAAGCCAGCACCTTAACTATCGTCAACCCTTTTCTTTTTTTTTTTTTTCAATCCTCCCCACTTACTCTTCCCATCATTCCACCCTATGTCTTCCTCCTTCTGGTTGTCTCAAATATAGCTTATATTCTCATGCCTTTCAATCTCTCCTTGTTACATATTATAAATACCTCTCCACATACAGGTTGTTTTCCCCTCCTCATATTTCACTTATTCATTTCATTTCTATTGATAATATTTTGCTATTATCTACCACAGTCCTTGTTTACAGTAATGTTTGCATATATACTACTTGATATATTCTTAACTTAGCATTTTTCTACCCTACAAAGACAATGTTAAAATCGTTAAATATCTAATTAGCTTTCCTTTTGTATTATTTATCTCTTCCTCATTTGTATCTGTTCGTTAATTATGGTTTAGGTGTTCTTAGTTATAACCTTATAAAAAGTAACACCATGCTGCTTTATATCTAATTCATCTTTCTACTCTCCAACTGTGTAATGTTACTGTTTAATTTTCTTAGGGAAATTATTTACAATTATGGACTCGCCTTCAGTTTTGATGGAATTTGGAACTTACCTTATTTAGGATCTAAGTTATTCATTATAAATGGAATTCTTTGGAATTTCAGAAACATCCAAGTTACATCCCTTGTAGGTTACAAATTACCGTCATCAAAGATTTCATAATTCAGCACTGTACAAGTGTAATATAAATTATTTTCAGACTAAGTAATTGGTTATTGTATATAATTATGGACTCGGCCTAACAGTCTGCCAATTTAATATTTAAGGTAATTAGATGAGGTTACTGAGCGGTAGGTTATGTTGATGTCATACAAAGTTCAGTACACAGAATTGTTAGTTACCTAACATAACCCTAACCTTAATGTAAACCTTGATATTTCACTTAAACCATATAATAATACCAATAATGCTTCTTACCTTATGCTTATTATTTTTTATAATAGTGCTTTTGAGGTTTTCCCCTCATCATCAGTTAAATATTTTCTTCCAAATCACACATTAAATTAAAATCATTAAAATTATAACATAAATATGAAGTCATAAATATTAAAAAATATAAAATTAAAAACTAAATTTTTTTTTATTATGTGGCTAACCACACATACAGTACTGTACTTACATTGAGTACACTACTGTACGTGTAGCTAGCCGCATAATAAAAAATTTTTAATTTTATATTTTGACAATACAGTTTTATATTGTTACAATACAGTTTTATATTGTTACAATACACATTCATACACACACCATACAAAATTCTCTTAAATACTCTACATATAGGCTTACCATATGTCCAGGATTACCTGGAGTCCTGGTTTTTTAGTGCTGTCTGGGGTTTGAGAATTTTATGACTGGCAAGAATTTTTTTTAATTTTAGACTTATATGTTCAACAACGCGTTTTTAAACATTCTCTTACAGCTGTGCATTTCTCAGCTGACCTTGGAGCAAGTACTGATGTCAATTTTGACATGTGGCTACCAGTCTTACCACAACGTTTCACTTAGTCATTTGGCAGCACAGCAGGGACAGTGTGTTAATGTTTTCATGTGTGAAGTAACTTGTCTATACATTTTTGATCATTTTATCTGTATTCATTTTTTGTGTCATCGTTTAGCAATGGGCAAAAGAAAATGTGAAAAAAAAAATTTTTGAAATTGTTTAATGACATTAACGATGAATGTGCTTATTGCACACTAAATACTGGAGAATTTTCTGTTGCTCATAAAGGAAAGGCTGATATTGAAGACGTGGAAACAGCTAAAACAGTGCTATTAATGCTACTGCTTCAGCAAACATAAGAGATTTATTTAAAGCCAAAGATGGGAATAACAATAACAGTGATCTGGAGTGTGCTGCTAAAGAAGCTACATTTTCACACCACACTACTAGACACGAACTCAGTATTAAAACATCAGACTGCACATCTAAACTGGTTAAAAAGTTATATGACAAAATTTTATCTGCTAGAACCAAAACAGAGGCAATTATTGTTAACGGTATTTCGCCATTTATATTTGATAATGTGTTGCATTCTTTGGAAAACATTAATTATATAACAGTAATGATGGATAGCTCAAACAGAAGTGAAGTAAAACTTGTTCTGATTGTTGTAGAATATTTCAGTCTGGAAGAAGAAATTCAAGTTAAATTTTTAAATTTTAATGAAGTGTCAGGTGAAACTGCTCAAATTTTGCCTCTGTTTTTTTTTGCAGTGAGTGAAAAAATACAAACTTGAAGAAAAGTTGGTTTGTTGTACTGCTGATAACATTAACAGTAATTTTTGTGGTGTGAAGAGAAAGGGGAATGAAAGTGTGTTCAGAAAAGTCCAAAGTGATTCAGATAGACCTATTTTAGGAATTGTTCAGCCCACATTGTACACAATTAAGTACAAATAGGAAGTGGTTCTCTACCCCTGGACATAGAAGTTGTTATTATAAAAATTTATAAACATTTTCACATATATATAGTAAGAGTTATGAAACTTAAATAATTCTGTGAATTTGTGGAAACAGATTATAAAAAAGTAGTATGTCATAGCAGCACAAGGTTCCTTAGTTTATTACCTGCAGTAGAACAAATTCTTTCCATTTTTGGTGGCCTAAAATCATACTTTAAATCTTGTGACAAATGCCCAAAATTATTTTTTGATTTTTTTGAAACAGTTCACTAGAAAGTGAACTGTTTTTGAAATTTTTATATGGTACTCTACAGTTATTTAATAATGTAATTCTGAAATTGGAAGCTAGTTCTATCTCGGCAACGAAAGCATTTCAGACATATTCTGAATTAATTTGTAAACTTCAAGAAAGAAAAACCCACAAATTTATACCACCTTCTGCCAAAGAATTGCTATGCACTCTAAAAGAAAATAATGATGTTCAGGAACAAAAATTCTTCTCAAACATAGACAATTTTTATAATTCTGGAGAACCAGTTTTGATAGTAAGTTTAAGTTGATGAAATTTACTTACTGAAATTGCCTGGTCTGATTTAGAAGAAAGTGCACAAGTTGTTAATGAAATTATAAAAGATTCCATAAATATTGACGACCTATTTGATGAACATACATTGGTGAACCAGACAATTCAAAACCAAAGGGTAGGTTGTGGTTTGAGTTCTGAAAAAGTACCAGATACTATTGAAGAGAAGTGGAAAGCAATTTTTAAGATGTTTCAAAAGACTGATATTTCATGTTGCAATATTTCGAAAATGGCTGAGTTTGAGATGTCTTTGCCTGGAACATCTGCTCCAGTTGAAAGTTTTTTCAATTACAGGGAACATTTGGTCTGCAGAAAATTGTAGACTTTCGGTATCTACTTTTAAACATCTGCTAAATGTTAAAATTAATTCAGAACTTTATTGTTATGAATTTTATGATGTTATTAAAACAAACAAACCATTTCTGAAAAAACTCATGTCTAGTCAGTGAAAAATACAACTGAATAAATAAAGTTTAATGTTTCAGTAAGCTGTTAAGACTTTTAAGTAATTTCAAAAATATGTGCTGGGTTGGACCCAAAAAAATATTGTAAGCCTATCTGTCTATCTATCTATATATATGATCATGGGTTTGTTGAGCAGACTAAATATTGCTTGCTCCTCTTCCATTTCTCTTTTTAATCTTTTTAACATCCTTGACTATAGCTTAAAAGACATATAAAGAGTGGGGAGGAAAAAATTAACTTCCCAAAAAGTTGTTAATTTTAGCTAATTTCTTTGATAAAAAGAATGAAGGTTTCTTTCAATGTAAAATCTTAATAATATACATTAAATAAATAGTAAATCACAAAATTTTTATATGGCCTATAGTTTTGTTCAATATTTAATTACGTTTGTATCTTTATGTTTGATGATTTCCATAGAAATTATAAGTCAAACTCATCCATTAGAATTATAGATGTTTAGGACACTTAGAAAATAAAAAAAAAATAGTAAGACTTTTATCATTTTAGGAAACATTTCTATTGCATTATTAATTTTTTTTTTTTTTTTTTTACTAGTACAAACTGCTGAGTACATGTTACATAGTGGAGTGAAAGTTTTTTTACAAAAATAATTTTTCACCTTATGACTTAGTGATAAATAGTATAATGGCATTTTTATACAGAATTTTATATTATTATATGAGCATGTTTGATACAAAATAATAAGTGGTTGTGTTTGAATTTTGGTATTTATAATATCATGTTTAAAAAATATAAAATATTAGACTGCACTGCAGATGAAAGTTATAAAAATGTTATCTAATTTTGTCTGAGTAAAAAAGAAAATGTAGAAGAAGAATGAGAGAATGTTAAAAAGGAATTTCTTAAATCAGCAGAAGTGAATTTAGGCGGAACAAAGAGAATTGGTAGAAAACCTTGGATTTCAGACGATATATTGCAGCTGATGGATGAACATAGAAAATATAAGAATGCTAGTGATGAAGAAAGTAAAAGGAACTATCGACAATTAAGAAGTACTATAAACAGGAAATGGAAACTAGCGAAAGAAGAGTCTATTAAAAAAAAGTGTTCAGAAGTGGACAGAGAAATGAACATTGGTAAAATAGCTGTAGCATACAGGGAAGTTAAGGAAAATTTTGGGGTACATAAATTAAAATCTAATAATGTGTTACACAAAGATGGTACACCAATTTATAATACAAAAGGCAAAGTTGATAGGTGGGTGGAATATATTGAAGAGTTATGTAGAGGAAATTAATTAGAAAATGGTCTTATAGAGGAAAAAGAGGATGAAAGGGGAGAAATAATACTGAGATCTGAATTTAAGAGAGCATTAAAAGAATTGAATAGCAGAATGGCTCCTGGAATAGACGAAATACTTGTAGAATTGCTGCGCAGTGCAGGTGAGGAAGCGATTGATAGATTATACAAACTGGTGTGTAATATTTATGATAAAGAGGAAGTTCCATCAGACTTCAAAAAGAGTGTTATAGTCATGATACCAAAGAAAGCAGGAGCAGATAAATGTAAAGAATACAGAACACTTAGCTTAACTAGCCACGGATCAAAATCTTAACTAGAATTCTGTACAGAAGAATTGAGAGGAAAGTGGAAGAAGTGTTAGAAGACCAATTTGGTTTCAGAAAAAGTATAGGGACAAGGGAAGCAATTTTAGGCCTCAGATTAGTAATAGAAGGAACATTAAAGAAAAACAAACCAGCATATTTGGCATTTATAGACCTAGAAAAGGCATTTGATAACGTAGACTGGAATAAAATGTTCAGCATTTTAAAAAAAATTAGGGTTCAAATACAGAGATAGAAGAACCATTGTTAACATTTACAGGAACCAAACAGCAACAGTGATAATTGAAGAACACAAGAAAGAAGCCGTAATAAGAAAGGGAGTTCGACACAGATGTTCCCTATCCCCGTTACTTTTTAATCTTTACATGGAACTAGCAGTTAATGATGTTAAAGAACAATTTAGATTCGGAGTAACAGTACAAGGTGAAAAGATAAAGATGCTACGATTTGGTGATGATATAGTAATTCTAGCCGACAGTAAAAAGGATTTAGAAGAAACAATGAATGGCATAAATGAAGTCCTACGCAAGAACTATCGCATGAAAATAAACCAGAACCAAACAAAAGTAATAAAATGTAGTAGAAATAACGAAGATGGACCACTGAATGTGAAAATAGGAAGAGAAAAGATTATGAAGGTAGAAGAATTTTGTTATTTGGGAAGTAGAATTACTAAAGATGGACAAAGCAGGAGCGATATAAAATGCCGAATAGCACAAGCGAAACGAGCCTTCAGCCAGAAATATAATTTGTTTACATCAAAAATTAATTTAAATGTCAGGAAAAGAATTTTGTTTGGAGTGTCGTTTTATATGAAAGTGAAACTTGGACGATCGGAGCCCCTGAGAAGAAAAGATTACAAGCTTTTGAAATGTGGTGCTATAGGTGAATGTTAAAAATCAGATGGGTGGATAAATTGACAAATGAAGAGGTGTTGCGGCAAATCGATGAAGAAAAAAGCATTTAAAAGAAGAGGGAGACTTATAGCCCACATATTAAGGCATCCTGGAATAGTCGCTTTAATATTCGAGGGACAGGTAGAAGGAAAAAATTCTGCAGGCAGGCAAGAAATTGTAGGAATTGTTGGATGTGGGGGGTATACTGAAATGAAACGACTAGCACTAGATAGGGAATCTCAGATAGCTGCATCAAACCAGTCAAATGACTGAAGACAAAAAAAAATTAATTTTGCTAGCTTTTACTCTGAATCATACCTCTTGAGGGATTGCTGCTGAAAATGCGGAATTTTAGTTTTTGAATCAGTAGTTTACATGCCGATAGCATGGAGTAGTTAATGACTTCCACTTAGTAGTTTTTTCAATTTCACAGATCTTCACATACGAGGTGTGTGAGAAAAGTAATGAGACTTAACTTTTTACTTACCAAAGCTTTTATTTTTTTCAAACAATAATATTATCTCCTTCAAAGTAGTTCCGTTGGACAGTTATACACCGGCGGAGTCATTCCCATTTCTGGTAGCAGCGCTGGAAGGCTTCAACTGGTTGGTCACAGTCTTTTGAATGTTCTCCAGAGTTGCAAAATGATGTCCTTTTAAGACATGTTTCAATTTCAGGAAGAGGAGAAAGTCACAAGGACTCAAGTCAGGTGAATAGGGGGTTGAGGAACCGTAGGAAGACGTTTTGAAGTAAAACATTCCGTGATGAAAATGGCCATGTGACACGGGGCATTGTCATGATGAAGCATCCACTTGTCTGCAATGTCTGGTCTCAACGCAAATCAATCATTTCCTGAGCCTTTCAAGGACACATTTGTAAAACACTTAGTTGACAGTTTGTCCTGAAGGAACAGATTCTTTAGGCACGATACCCCTACTGTCAAAAAAGCAAATCAGCATGGTTTTGATCGTTGATTTGCTCGTTCGACATTTTTTTGGGTCGAGGAGATGATGGAGAGTGCCACTCTTCGCTTTGCCGCTTTGTTTCAGGATCATACTCAAATATCCAGGATTCATCACCTGTGATCACACGATTGAAGAATTCTTGGTCATTGTCGATCCTCTCAAGATCAACGCACACGTTTCTCCGATTGTCCTTTTGTTCTGTTGTGAGGTTTTTCGCCAACAATTTCGCATATCCAAATCGTCTGTCAAAATTTGATGTACGGTGAAAGTGTTTAATTGTTCACTCATCATCCTTATTGTTAAACGACGGTCTGATCTCACAAGAACCCTCACACGCTCAACGTTTTCGTCAGATTTTGAATTTGAAGGTCTCCCTGAGCGAGGTCGATCTTCAACGTGTCCACGGCATTTCTGCTGGCTTTGATTTGTACCAGCAGAAAACTTGTGCTCTTGATATGCAGTGTACCCCATAGGCCTGTTTCAACTTTTCAAAAGTTGAAACATCCGGGAGTGTGACCTTTCAAAGGGCACACTCCCGGATTCCCCAAGTTTAACACAAAACTTGATTGCACAACGTTGCTCTAAATTCCAATGCTCCATTTTTGTAACGCACAACAGAAACACAACTTCACTGATGGTGCTGTCAAAAATAATGTGTTGGCTAAATGGAGTTGAAACTTGTACTGAGCATGTGGAAGGGATGAACAAACCGGTCTAACACAGATCGGTAGACAGCGTTGCCAGATCGCTCGCAGTGTTACCAATCTCATTACTTTTCTCACTCACCTCGTAGTTCAAATAATTTCACAAGCCTTTATACAGGATTTCAGCTATCTAATTTAAAAAGTCTTTATTGTAGAAATATATTTATACAGGTTATATAATTGATTAAATGTGTTATATTTGTACAATACTTTATTAATGCTGTAATGCATCTTCTGTCACCCCTTTTGCAAAATTTAGTTTTAAATCGGCCTTGTGACCAACATTTCATAAGTCTAGTATGAAAAATTAGTTAATCTGTGCAATGTTGTTTACTACTAGATTTTACTTTGTTTCCACAACTTCATCGTTCATTATTTTATTTATTCATTGGCAAAATATTTAGAATTAAACGTACTGATACTTTTTTTTTTTGTCTTCAGTCATTTGACTGGTTTGATGCAGCTCTCCAAGATCCCCTATCTAGTGCTAGTCGTTTCATTTCAGTGTACCCTCTACATCCTACATCCCTAACAATTTGTTTTACATATTCCAAACTTGGCCTGCCTACACAATTTTTTCCTTCTACCTGTCCTTCCAATATTAAAGCGACTAAACAGGATGCCTTAGTATGTGGCCTATAAGTCTGTCTCTTCTTTTAACTATATTTTTCCAAATGCTTCTTTCTTCATCTATTTGTCGCAATACCTCTTCATTTGTCACTTTATCCACCCATCTGATTTTTAACATTCACCTATAGCACCACATTTCAAAAGCTTCTAATCTTTTCTTCTCAGATACTCCGATCGTCCAAGTTTCACTTCCATATAAAGCGACACTCCAAACATATACTTTCAAAAATCTTTTTCTGACATTTAAATTAATTTTTGATGTAAGCAAATTATATTTCTTACTGAAGGCTCGTTTCGCTTGTGCTATTCGGCATTTTATATCGCTCCTGCTTCGTCCATCTTTAGTAATTCTACTTCCCAAATAACAAAATTCTTCTACCTCCATAATCTTTTCTCCTCCTATTTTCACATTCAGTGATCCTTCTTTGTTATTTCTACTACATTTCATTACTTTTGTTTTCTTCTTGTTTATTTTCATGTGATAGTTCTTGCATAGGACTTCATCTATGCCGTTCATTGTTTCTTCTAAATCCTTTTTATTCTCTGCTAGAATTACTATATCAGCAAATCGTAGCATCTTTATCTTTTCACCTTGTACTGTTACTCCGAATCTAAATTGTTCTTTAACATCATTAACTACTAGATCCATGTAAAGATTAAGAAGTAACGAAGATATGGAACATCCTTGTCGGACTCCCTTTCTTATTACGGCTTCTTTCTTATGTTCTTCAATTATTACTGTTGCTGTTTGGTTCTTGTACATGTTAACAATTGTTCTTCTATCTCTGTATTTGAACCCTAACTTTTTAAAATGCTGAACATTTTATTCCAGTCTACGTTATCGAATGCCTTTTCTAGGTCTATAAACGCATAGTATGTTGGTTTGTTTTTCTTTAATCTTCCTTCTACTATTAATCTGAGGCCTAAAATTGCTTCCCTTGTCCCTATACTTTTCCTGAAACCAAATTGGTCTTCTCCTAACACTTCTTCCACTCTTCTCAATTCTTCTGTATAGAATTCTAGTTAAGATTTTTGATGCATGACTAGTTAAACTAATTGTTCTGTATTCTTCACATTTATCTGCCCCTGCTTTCTTTGGTATCATGACTATAACACTTTTTTTGAAGTCTGACGGAACTTCCCCTTTTTCATAAATATTACACACCAGTTTGTATAATCTATCAATCGCTTCCTCACCTGCACTGCGCAGTAATTGTACAGGTATTCCGTCTATTCCAGGAGCCTTTCTGCCATTTAAATCTTTTAATGCTCTCTTAAATTCAGATCTCAGTATTGTTTCTCCCATCTCATCCTCCTCAACTTCCTCTTCTTCCTCTATAACACCATTTTCTAATTCATTTCCTGTGTATAACTCTTCAATATATTCCACCCATCTATCGACTTTACCTTTCCTATTATATATTGGTGTACCATCTTTGTTTAACACATTATTAGATTTTAATTTATGTACGCCAAAATTTTCCTTAACTTTCCTGTATGCTCCGTCTATTTTACCAATGTTTATTTCTCTTTCCACTTCTGAACACTTTTCTTTAACCCACTCTTCTTTCGCTAGTTTTCACTTCCTGTTTATAGCATTTTTTAATTGCCGATAGTTAGTTTTACTTTCTTCATCACTAGCATTCTTATATTTTCTACGTTCATCCATCAGCTGCAATATATCGTCTGAAACCCAAGGTTTTCTACTAGTTCTCTTTATTCCGCCAAAGTTTGCTTCTGCTGATTTAAGAATTTCCTTTTTAACATTCTCCCATTCTTCTTCTACATTTTCTACCTTATCTTTTTTACTCAGACCTCTTGCGATGTCCTCCTCAAAAATCTTTACCTCCTCTTCCTCAAGCTTCTCTAAATTCCACAGATTCATCTGACACCTTTTCTTCAGGTTTTTAAACCCCAATCTACATTTCATTACACCAAATTATGGTCGCTATCAATGTCTGCTCCAGGGTAAGTTTTGCAGTCAATGAGTTGATTTCTAAATCTTTGCTTAACCATGATATAATCTATCTACCTTGCAGTATCGCCTGGCTTTTTCCAAGTGTATATTCTTCTGTTATGATTTTTAAATTGGGTGTTGGCAATTAGTAAATTATACTTCGTGCAAAACTCTATAAGTCGGTCTCCTCTTTCATTCCTTTTGCCCAGCCCGTATTCACCCACTATATTTCCTTCCTTGCCTTTTCCAATGCTTGCATTCCAATCTCCAACTATTATTAAATTTTCATCTCCTTTTACGTGTTTAATTGCTTCATCAATCTCTTCGTATACACACTCTACCTCATCATCATCATCATGGGCGCTTGTCGGCATACTGATACTTAAAAGGACAGAACTATCTTCATTCATCATTATTAATTGATCATTATCAATATATAATACCTTTTTATTGTTGTATGTTTTTTTTTTTAATTAATAGGTTGATGACTGTAAATTGTTTCTTATCCTATATCACATTAATTTTACATTTTTTCTTGATTTATAAAACAGTTCAATTTAATAATAACAGGCAGCTTTTCTATAGTTTAATGTAGCGATTATAAAAAAAAAAAAAATTATTACTATACTATACTCACATCTGTGTAAAACATCTGCTTGTTTTATAATCGGATAAAACATTTGTTTTCTATATTGTTTTAACTTACTACTGATTTCAGTAATTATTTTAATAACATCTGTCACCATGTGAGCTTTTTATATGCGGTAGAAATTAAACAACGAATCTATTGAAATAGATTATTTACATTTAACAGTTTGGCAAAATTTAATGTGTAACATCTCTCCTTTTTACCATGTTTTTGTGATATAAATCATTTTAATTTTATATTTGTATAATTACAATAATAAACCCGTTAATGTAATAATAAATAAAGTAATATTTAATTGTTGTACAATTTTGTGGTTGTAATATAGTAGCTGTCAAAAATTAGTTTATGAATTTTTTTTTAGAACTGTTAACTGATAAAATGTATTAAATTTTTACTTATTATAAAATGTTGAAAATAAAATAAATATAGGCTTGTAAACCGTTGCAAATTTTCTATATATGAGTGTAGGTAGTTCATTATAATTATTTGCAAATCTTATAAAAATGTACATTGTATTTCTGTGAACACTTGATTTCACTGGTTATTATTTTATTTATGAAAGTCTTTGATAATGATAACACTTCTCTATATCTACGCCTTACTCATTAGTATGATGTCATGAGTTATACAAAGCAATCTGTTTTTTATTTTAATTTTTATATTGTAAACAATATATGTTACAACTTTCAACTCATTATCATCTTTCTGTATTTCACTCATGCACTTGCCTGTAATTGTTATTCAAAGATAATGTTTTATTTTTCTAATCTATTCTTGTTAGATACATGTTATTTGAACAAATATGTTGATATATGTTCAGTATAACTTTATATATTTACTAGCTGCAGGGCATGCCTACAGCAAGGCTCTGCAGCTAGGCCCTCTGAGGGGGTTGCCCTGGTGGGCGGCATTTCGGAATGGGATTATTAGGTGTCCAAAATTGATTACCTCTTGTGTAAAGATATTGTTTTTTGAATGACGAAAATTGATATAATGAAAGTTAAATTACAAATTTAACTCTTGAAATTGATACTAACGAATCGGGATTTTCCGCTAGTGATCGGTACATTTCAGTGCCTATTTTTTGGTTATAGATCATTATTTTATGAAGAAAAAGAATCGCATAAATAAATAAAAAATATGTAAAAAAATTTTTAAAACGCCGCTCTTACATTAAACGCACTAAAAGGTAAAAAAATTTTAGGACGTTATCTCAGAATGGATTTGACAACAAGCTTTGATGGTGATTTGTAACATTATGTGAAAGTCATAGCTTCAGATTAAAAATTTGACGTTTTTGCTAATTTTTATGTATATAATATGTATATATTAATATATATATATGTATTTAATTTATATATATATATTTTTATATATATATACTAGCGTACCCCGTCGCGACTTCGCCCACAATAAAGATGTAGCTTCACTCGCAATGCTTTTTTAATAGCAAACTTATTTTTTTATAAATAAAAAATATTTAATCAACAATATTATATTCAGATTTTCATTAAATCCTGATAAAACGGTAAATAAAAATTTTTATGAAAAATACTAAAGGAATATACGATAAACAATGAATTGTTGCCCAAAACTTAAATAAAGGAAAACAAAAAAAGGAAGATAAGAAAATTGAATAATATTTGTTAGACCAATTCATTTTATGAATGAATTAAAATAATTCAATATAAAAGTACTATAAACATTAACAAAAAATTTATTACAATCCCAAATCTAGCATCCCCATCGCGGTTTCGTCCGTGCTGTATGGTTACTTGCGCTTCCCGTCAGATCAGAGATTCATGGCTCGCTTCGCTCTCCCTTCCCGTTTTCTTCCGTTTCCCTTTCCTTCTCCCGTTTCTCTTTCCCTTACTTCCCTTTCCCTCTTTCTCTTTTCCTTTTCCATTCCTTTTTTCCATTTTCCCCTTTTTCCACTTTTACCTTTTCCGATTTTTACCTTCTCCCTTCTTTCCCGGTTTTCGATTCCAGTTGGTTTTCGATGAATTTCGGTATAGGTTCAGTTTGCCGTAAGCAGAAATCATGGTAAAGTTTTTTGTTATTCCTAATTTAAAAACAGCCTTTTTCAGACACGTGTTTTATTATGAACTTTTTTCATTATTTTAAACTGAGAAATACAGCTGTAAAATTTAACTAATATAAGAAGTATACACCTGACCATCACAAGACATGTAATAATGTCAGATTTTGCCTCTAGTGATTCATACATTCTGGTGCCAAGCAAAGGGACAGACAAAGATAGACAGACACACATACAAATGCTCTTTAGTAGGGTAGGATAAGATTTACTAAAACCTTTATACAGGTGGAAAAAAGTCCTAGAACTATAATTTTTTTTAATTTTTGACTGTATTGCAAATATCTGTTACTGGTGACATTACCAGCTACCTGATCTGGTAATGTTAGTCTGCGTATAAGTCATCCACAGGATCAGAATTTGTATTATTGCTTGAAGCTTATTTTACTAATTTTATATTAAGTTTTCAAATCAACTTTAACTTTATTAAATTAATGAAGATTTCTTTTATTTAGCAGCACAACACAAAATGCCATTTCTCCAAAGAAATAAGACTTTATGAATCCATTATATTAATTACTCTCTCAAAAATCTTTGGCCTTGCTAATCACTTGTTCTGTTTTCTCTCAGCTTTCTTTTTGTAATAGGTGTTTAAATGAAATTATCTATTGTAACAATCCTAGAATTGTGCAGGCTCTGTAGAAAAAATATTAGTGAAGAGTTAACCTGGTTGATTACTGAAATAAGCCTTTGCAAACATATTTCATTTTGTAGTATTGTGTTTTCACAATGTAGAGGGCAATTAAAGCCTCTTTTAATGATTCATTTTGAAACACTATTATTTTCATTGTTCAAAGATATTAAATTAAAATAATAAAATATTGTAAATCTGGTTTTGAGGTCTTTTGAATAATCCTCTGTAATTCACTAAAGTATTACTATTTTTACACGCTTTTCTTTAACATGGATCAACCATGTTCCCAAATCTTGCAACCATAATTAAACTCATTTCCTGAAGTCATACATTGGTGAAATTTACACAGTGACATAAATCAAGTGACAATACAATATTCAATTGTTAATTTCATGTATTTCTATATTTTACATAAGGAACGTTTATGTATAAGTCATCGGAAAAACAAGGGGAACATCTTGAGGAAGGGAGCTGAATTGATGAGATGTGGCTATCGATTCAGCTGATTTAGACTGCCGATTCAGTATGAGTGGATCAGATGGCGCTGTTCAAGCAGATTTTAATACAACTATTGTAAATATACCTTCTAAAATTTATGCACATTAATCATCTGATTTAGTTATAAATAACTGGTGTCATTTATAGTAATGGAAACTAATTCTTCAGGTTAAACTGCATATAAATATTTTTTTTGTTTGCTAAAAAATTAAACCAATAAAAATAAAAACTTACTTGTCAATTTAAATACTTGTACAATTAAAAAAATAAATAGATGTGTTTGTATGTATATATATGTGTGTGTGTGTGTGTGTGTATGTGTGTGTGTGTGTGTGTGTGTGTGTGTGTGTATACATACACACAGCCAACCAGGAAGAGGATCGCAGAAATCCAAAATCATAGCAAAATCACAGTTGATCTGTGATAATGTTTAATAAAACATAAAAATAATGTTTAATAAAGTAATGCAAATGTATTAAAATGACTAATACTGTACTGCATTACAGTATTATAATACATGCACTATTATTAAGGTCTATCGGTAAATAATAAAATAAAATATAGTACACCAGACTATTATGTAACTGGTAAAAGTAATATCCAGAAGTTTATTCATGTTACATGTTAACATATAACAAATTTTCACCATCACTAATACTGTATGTGAATAGATTGTGTAAATACAGTAGTGTATGTACCAACCATGTAATGCATTAACAAACACTTATTAAAACTGCAGTAGCTAATGAAAAAAAAAATTACATAGATATTAAAATAAAAAATGAATAAATTGTGCATTTTACTCTTTAAGATATTTTTTTTAAAATAAGTTGTGATTGATTGTTATTTTAGTGACTGAAAACAGTTTCTTTTAATTGAACTTTGTAGTTTGTGTAGCATAGTAATACTGCTCAATCAACTATCGTCCTATCATATCCACAATGATCATCTATAGTACAGTCATATTCAAAATCATATTCAAAACAAGCACACATTAAAGTGGCAAATGAGTGGAATAAAACCTACCAGAAAACGAAGAAGAAATATTGAATTTTTACCTTCTTTATAAACTTTTAAATAATTTTTTTCTGAGAGGCATTGCAGTTAAGTCGCAACACAGTTAAACCACTCACAGATAATCGAAGTTGACTGTATATATGTTATACAGTCAAATTACACATGTGCGCACACACACACACATTCTTTGTGCATTTTTAATTTTTACATTAATGATTGGAAATGCATCATAAAATTTCAGCAGTTTTTCTATTGGGAATAATACACCTAATTATGATGCTATGTTAAGATTTTGGCCACTGTTTTTGAAATTGTATATTTCAAATATATGCTGAAAAGCTTAATAAAATAGTTTCTCTATGAAAAAAGAGTTTTTAATTTTCTTAAGTGTGAAGTCTGGTTTTTGTGGTGGTCATGCCTTCTATCTACCCCTTCGTAAAACATTTTCCATGACTGTCACAAACAGATGCTTACAAACAGCATAGCTGTAAAGGATGTTATTTCAAGAGGAGGACTATTTTGTTGAACTATGGTATTGTCACTTATAATTTTTGGCATGCAGCTAACTAATCCCTTTTTTATTCGAAAGATAAAACAAATATAGGTAAATAAAAGTTTACTATAAAAAAAATGTTGAACAATTTAATCATAAATGAAAAAAAAAAAAACATTCATTTTGATAGCCTAGTTTTTCCTCTTGGAAATGTAGTTGATTATAAAGAGGCTCAGATTTTAAAAGATAAAAAATATAATTTCTTGTAATTGTAATCATTATTTTACAAAGAACTTTTTTTTAAATTCTTAATCTAATAAAGTAAAAGAGTTATTACAAATCTTACATTAAGAAAAATATGTCAATCTTATTCTTGTGATTTGTTTTTTTTTAAGTAAATATTATTGTATTAAGAATAAAAAACAAATATTTTAAACAGGAAATGTGTGAACAAAGTAAATTATGATTGTAATAATAATGGAATATAAAATTTAACAGAGCTAAAAGTCAAACAACAAGGATGTTTTGATTCCTTTAACTTATAACTGTAGTAGTAATTAAGTAGTGATATGAGATTAAAACAATCTCTTGTTGATGTTATTATCTCAGCAAAACATTTTACTTAATCATATAACAAAATCTTTAAAAAGTTTAAAATTCACCTGAAAGAAAATAAAAAAAAAAACAAATTTAATATCAAAATATTCTTAAAACAATGAAATTTGAATGATGAAGATTTGCCTAAAAATAATTTAAATATTTAGGTTTGAAAAGTTGTAGAAATTAGAAATAAAAATGAAATAAAATCATAAATAAATAAATAGCATTTACAGAGAAATAAGGTCTAAAAAACTTACGTGGAAGTGTATTTCTGCAATGAGAAAATAGCATTTAAATAAAATATATATTTACTACTGTCTCTTTCTACGGTACATAAAATAAAAATAAAAACTTTTAAATCTGATAAATTGTGAATTCTAAGCATATAATGAAATAGTAACAACCTATAAGAAAGAGGTAACTTGAAATTTGAAAATCGATCCTTTGATTTAGGAGTTATAAACATTTCAAAATTGAATGAAATTGTTTGACCAATTTTATTAAACAAGACATTAAGGAACGGTAATAACCAGAAAGAATGAGACACTTCAGATTATGTAACGTCAGTTAGGTACAGAAAAAATATGAACCCAAGACTCTTTTTATCATGTGTCTTTCTTTTTCCTATTTAGCCTCCGGTAATTACATTTCAGATAATACTTCAGAGGATGATATGTATGAGTACAAATGAAGTGTAGTCTTATACAGTCTCAGTTCGACCATTCCTGAGATGTGTGGTTAATTGAAACCCAACCACCAAAGAACACCGGTATCCACGATATAGAATTCAAATCCGTGTAAAAATAACTTACTTTACTAGGACTTGAACGCTGGAACTATCAACTTCCAAATCAGCTGATTTGAGAAGACGCATTTACCACTAGACCAACCGGGTGGGTTTTTTTATCATGTGTCTGGATACCCTAAACTTCACATTTCAACTGTATGTTTGCATTCAAAGCATGTTTTATTTCACAAGTCCATATGATGATGTTATGTCAGTAAATATGACCAGGCACATGAAATTTATCTTTATCACATAATATAATATTTTGCTTAAATTTGTCTCGATGAGTGTGTTTACAGTTTAAGCATACCTTTTAGGGTTATCACTTGGGTGGAGTGCATGTAATAGCTGAAGTTTTAACTGATAAATTAACTTAGTGATCATTAGTTTTATTAAAATCTTGTTCTTGATCATATTTCTGCTAGATTTCTTCAAACCCCTTATTTAGCTCTTCACACAGCTCCAACAAACTGAATGAGCTGTTGTTAGCTCATTCTTTACTAACAACAGATGACCTGCCGAAATAGGTTTTTCTTTTATCTAAAAAGATGCCAGTTTCATTAAGCTCATGATCCTATGTTGAATACTATTAACCTGCAATGACTATTAAAATAATGTCAAATTAATTACTTCAGTTCTCTGTAGAGCTTATCTGTATGAAGATGCTCAGAAAGCTTTACAGGGTTTATTCTTGTTATTTATTATTTATTCAGAAGTCTATTCATTTACGCATAATTTAATTGAGATTTAAGATTTTAGCGTAGCTAGAATTTTTATTGTAGCATATTATTTTTATTTTAGCTTAGATTTTAGCCAATTAATTAAGATTTAGGCTTCAATTTAATTGAAGCTAAATCTTAATATTGGCCATGAAATGTTTATCCTTGTTACTTAGTAAAAATCTGCATGAGTAGGCAATTGCATAAAATTTCAGTTATGTCATTATTTTCAATGAAGTGTTTATTGTAGAACTTAGAATTTTCTTTTACACCTTTGTTTTGCTGCTGTTCAAATTTGTCATCTTTTTAAAAAATAACATTTTTTAAACACATGGACAATGTGTTTGTGCAGAAAATATCAATGATTTTTTTTTAGACATGAACATGCTTTAACATTTATTTTAACAAAGAAGATGACTGTTGAATGAAATGAGAGAAAAAGACCCAGTTATTACAAATTGAACAACAAACCAGTCAGTACACTAAGTATTACATCCTTTGACTGGCTATTTAAAAATCAGTATTACATTATTAAAATCACAAAAACCAATCTTAGGCCGGAGCAGAGAGAAAAAATTATTTAAATAGTAACTGCAAAACGAGGTCGTTTTGCAGTTTAAAAGTTTTTTTAAGTTTTGGCTGTTCATTTTGTATTTATTTTTGCAACTTTATTTTCAGTAACTGAAGCGCATTACTTTTTCAAGACTTGAAAAATCTTACTAGTATTACTTTTATTATAAAAGTGTTATTCCATTTAGAATATGATCTGGATTGTGTAAAGAAATGTAAAAATTAAACCAAAAAAAATCAAGTATAACAGTTTGTTGTATAGTTGTAATGAAGGAGGAGTAGGGCTGGCTAGGATTCTTGCTCAAAAAAAGCATGTATGATGTAATGATAACCGATACAATATTGAATTGTAAAGAGTATTTCATTTGAACAAGGGGGAGTCAATATTTACATTGTGTCTCATAAGATAAATGTAAATGCAATTCTTACACTTTATTAACGGAAAAAATGTATAGAAAAAAATAGTTACGTAAAGTTCATAATAAATGTATAAATAATTTGAAATAATTCAAATTTGAAAGCCATTGGATAGTAAACACATTGGGTAATATTAGTTAAAGCATAACTTCAGCTGAACAAATGATGCTTGTGAGAGCAGTGAGATTTCACCATCAGCTAGTCCCTAAGATGAATGAGATCTTATGAATTGCTGGGCTGAATGCCACCTACATTTCTATGGACTTAGCTGTTGACAAGCAACCTTATATTTGATTTAGTGAAGAGTACAACAGCAAACAACCTGAATTTTCTCTTTTTCCAGTCTTTTTCCTTTGGGATGATTGTTCTTGAAGAAGGACATGTCATTTTTGTATCTCATGTCAGGTTGCCTATAACAAGGCATCTAATAAAAACATATAATGCATATTGCTAAATAGCACTTATTCTTGTTAGTAATGTAGACTAAAGACACAGGTACATTAATTTTTTTTTGTAGCTCAAACTGACATTATTTCTTTAAGCATTATTCAGAGATTTACTTATAAACACCTACCTACAAATTTGTCAGTTATATACTACATTAATGTTATTATTGTTAACATCTATTTATACAGTTTTGTGAGAAAAACAATTATTATTTTTTAATCCACTAAAAATGTAATCTTAAATTTTTAAATAATTATTTTGTTAATTTATTTACATGCAATGGCCATTAACCACTATTAAATATCAGCAATATCTAGTGAAAATGTATTCAGAATAGTTTAACTAGATCAGTGATCAATGATCACTAATCAGTGATTCCTAACCCTTTTTAATTCTACAACCTCCAAAAATTAAACAAAAAAAAATGTAATGTACCTTGGCAACTCTCCAACCACAACCCAATGAAAGCTAGTTAAAACTATTTAGTTGCATTGATGGCGATGGGTGTGAATGTGCATGTATAAAGTGTAGATACATGAGCAGTTTACATGTTCCAACTTGATGTGACATGCCCCTTGTAATTTGGTCTGCTTGCATAATATTCGCTGTGAGACCATCGTGTTCAAACATGCATGTGATACGTTTGAACACATTGTGCTCTCAGCTGTTTAAAAGAGGCATAAGGGATTGTAGAAATCAGTTTAGTTTCAAATGCGAAGTATGCATCTGATGACTTTATTTAAGTTTTTGAAAGAGTAGTTTCATTGAAAGTTTTCAGTTTTTTACTGTGCAGTCAAATGGTGTAACCATTTTTTTTTTTTTTTAATTAGATTCTTATGCAAATAGATAAAGTTGTGAAAAAATTAAGTAAGTCATCTACATCCAGTGATCAGTTTGTAAAAAGACAAGATTGTACAATGATAAGATATGTAAACTATGGTTTTACCTCATTAGACGTAAAGACATAGTGCATTGTTTGCTTTCAAATCCTCTCCAATGAAAGAATAAAGCCATCAGAATTAATTTGACACTTGAAAACTAACTAAATATCCAGATTATAAAAGCATACACTTGGAATTTTTTGAAGGAAAATGATACGTTTAGAAATCAGTAAGCTTCTATTAGTAAATCAAGCCATGCTGATGAGAGTAAACTTTTTTTTTTTGAGGTGAAGGAACCCCATTTACGGGCACCAAAGCAGTGTCAGACTTGCTAACAGGTTCCGCAAGCTGTTACAGAAAATGTGTATATATTCCTGTGCACTACTAACTAAACCGCCACCCCTGGCGACTCCACCTCCTGGGAAACCACTAATAAAGCATTACTTCTAGAGGGGGATAAGCGCCCACACACACACACACATTCAGTCTCCACAAGAAAACATTATCCGTACCAGACCACTACTCGCACACATTGCAAACCACAAATACCTAAAGGAGGAAAACATCTAGAAAAAAAAGAAAGTAAACTTGATGCATCTGATCTCATAGCATTAAACGTAGCTATATTGCCTGCTGCAATTTATATGGTCAGTGTTTTAATAGGTGTAGAAGAAGCAAAAAAAACTGAAAGAATCCTGTTTTCTAACAATACAGTAACAGGTCGAATTGATAACATGGCTGCCAATGTTCACTATCAGCCAATTCAGCAATTGAATTTCAATTGAAATTTTTTAGTATTCAATTTGATGTGGCAAACATTTATCAGTCTTATGTTTTGTGAGATATGAATGGGATAGGTACTGATATCAATACCTTTTCATGCAACAGGACAATGTCTTTTTGATGTTTTTTTTATGAAGCTACTAAAAACTATAACATAGATTGCACACAATGTATTGCAGTATGTAGTGATGTGCAAAGGTGATAATAGGACAAAATGTGGGTTTCTGAAAAAATTAAAAAATTGTCTTGTACCAAGGGTGGAATGGACGCTTTCCTTCCATCAGACGTGCTCTTTCCGTAAAAAATATGCTGGAAAATCTCAAAAGAAATTCTTTGTAAAGCTTTAAAAATGGTTAATTTTATTAAAATTTTACAATTACAGAATAGGAGGCTGTTTGATAAACTACGTGATGAAATGGGCGAAAAGAAAAAATCTATTTGTTTCCATGTACAATTCAGTTTAGTTATCACAGGGGAAAGTGTTAATCCAGTTATTGGCATTGTGAGATGAATTAATAGTATTTTTTAGAGTAAACAAACACCATTCTCAATGTTTTTTTTTTTCAGAATGATGAGTATATGTTTCTGTTTGTTTACTTAGCTGATGTATTTTCACATTTAAACAATTTGAATGTGAATTTACAAGAACGTGGTAGAAACATTTTATTAATGACAAACAAAGTTCTTCATGCTTTCATTAAGAAACCTGATATTTGGATTACTCCTCTTCAAAGTAAAAATTTTGATATGTTTCCACTCGCTTCTGATTCTATTGAGAAAAATTTGGATTAAGAAGACACTATTATTCACCACAGTTTGGATAGCATGAAGATGCATTTGCGCAAGCTAAAAATTCAGTTGTCAGAGTATTTTCTGGAAGATAAAAATGATTCCTTGAAGAAATGGGTACTGAATCCATTTAGTGAAAACTTGCAGCTGCTAAGTTACCAGTTGAGATTCACTACCAGCTCATTGAAATGTTTGCCGATAAAATATTATAATTACAGTTCACATCTGCAGATTTAAATATTTGTTAGCTTTCTTGTCAAAATGAATATGGAAAATTAGTCACAGAAACATTGAAAATATTAATCCCTTTTGCAATATCTTACCTCTACGAAAAGAGTTTTTCATCTATGGTTGCACTAGAAACTAAATGTAGGAAATCTTTTATTACTTGAAAATAATTTCTTTTGTGCGTTTCTAACATAAATCCACATATGGAGAAACTTTTAAATGAAAAACAAACATAACCATCTCATTAATTAGTGTCTTTACATGTGTAATTATAAATGTAAGTAAAATGTTTATAATAAATAATTTTTTTTTTTGTCAGAATGATTTCATTATTTTTAATGTCTAAAGTTGTAGCCTAATTTTACAACCCCTCCTTTCATATCACTATGACCCCCAGGTTGAGAAATGCTACTTTAGGTGATTGGCAGAGAATGGATTATTAAGTGTGATATGCTAAGACATAATCCTTACTTCACACTGTTGGAAGCAATTGGTTTAAAGAATGCAGTTTATCATTTTACCTTGAACTAACGTTACCAATGGTCATTAATGATTACATTAACAAATAATATTTTTAATTAGTTTTATTAATCATGGCTCATTGGTATTGATATATAATTAATTTATTTATATAATAGTTTTAACTTGCCAACAATCTTTAATAGTATGTTTTGAGTGCTCTCAGATTAGTAATCCATCTTCAGGAACATTGATGTGTTATAATTATAATTATTTACTTCATATATCATTAATTATACTAACTTGAATTTATGAACAAAAATTATAAATATAACAATTGATTGTCAAAAGGTAAAATAATATGAACGTTATCCCTTATATCAGTATGAAGGTCTCAACTGTTATGTTCATTGGCATGAAGCAGTATAACCAACCTAAGAATCAAAATTATTATTTAATGTTTGTTTGAATAATACATCATTTTCTAATTTTGTTTGCTCATTTATCAAGTTTTTATTATTTAAGTATATATAATACTTTTCTATGATATATACTTTCTATAACACAATTTTACCTTCATAAAACAAATATTATATATACTTGAATAATAAAAATTTGATAATTGAACAAACAAAATTTGAAAATTATGTTATTCAAACAAATATTAAACAATAATTTTGATATTTAGGTTGGTTATACTGCTTTGTACTAATGAACATAACAATTGAGGTCTTTATACTGACATGGCGGATAACATTTACATTACCTTTTGATAATCAGTTGTTTTATTTATAATTTTTGTTTTTAAAATTCTAGTTAGTATTATTAATGATATGTGAAGTAAATAGTTATAACACATCAATGTTCCTGAGGATGGATTATTGTTACAAAAGCGCCTCGAATATACTATTAAAGATTGTTGGTAAGTGAAAACTATTATATAAATAAAATAATGTTTTATTTAATTTATAGTTAAAATAGTTGTATTTTTTCCTGAATCCAGTGATTTGTTATTTTGTAATTTATGTTTGATCACATGTTGCCTGAATATATAGGCAAATGCTGTATTTTTTATTTTAACTTAAGTTTTACTCAAGTTCAGTTCTTGTTGCTACATGTTACTTTTGTTACTGTTATTACTTTTGATATTTAATAGAAACATTGTTCTTTTATAGGTTACATTATTGGCAACGCAGGGCTGCTTACTACATTAGCTCAATTTGGCATAGCTTATGGGATTTTATTTTTTACTGTAGCTTCTGTGTGTGCAATTTCTACAAATGGTGCTGTTGAAGGAGGAGGAGCTTATTGTATCCTTTATAGATATATTATTAGTAAAACAAAAAATTTCCATGGCAGTTATAAATTAATTAAACTTCATTATTAGTTAAAATTGAAAGTATTTTTGTAAAATGTACTCATAAAAGATAAATATTATATGTATTTAGACTTTTACATGTATAGATAGAGGAATGTATAAGAAGTAATTCATAGTGGTATAATTTTATTTTTTGTAACAAATAATGTTTTATTTTTAACAAATGATGTTAAAACATTTCTTTAAAGGCTTTTACAACAAGGGTTTACTTTCTTATGATTGTTTATGGTATTATATGATTGTTTACAGAATTAATTAATTGAAAGTTAGAAGGTTCCAAATGAGAATTTCTCATTTCTTATGAATAACTACACATTTGTTTTTCACATTCATTTTTTTTAAGTACACTTCTGCCCAATTTGTTTTCTAACTTCTGATTTTGTGGTTATTTGTTGATTTTTTCCTAAGCAATTGATGGTGGTTCCACATCATTTGTTTGTTTGTTATGATACATCTTGCCCATGTACATGATCTGATTGATCATAAAATTTTTAATTTATGAGATTTTAATTATAACACTATTTTCATATAGTGTTATAATTAACAAATTATTTTTATAGAAAACAATGTTTTGTAGTAATTTTTTTAATGAGTTTGTATTTTATTGTCTGATCAAGTGGTCTGTATTTGTATAATTTAGTTTACCTTTGTTATTTTAAAAGTAAGTTGTGTATATTTCTTTGATATGGTGTTGAATATTACAGAGTTGTTTTCACAGATCATTCTGATTGGTAGACAATAAAACAGTTAATATTATTTTCTGAAGAAGTACACACCTTTCAAGAATGTATCACTAATTTTTATAAATACCCCTCTTCGTTGTAGAAAGTCAATAAAAAATCACAGTAAAGTATTCATCATAAAGTAAATAACAATGTATAGAAAAATATCAACCAAATTCTTGTTTTGAATTGAGTCCATTAATTGGTGAAAAATGTCATTTTTTTCTATATCTATCAATTTAATTGTCTTAAAGATACTTTATGTTGTAATGTTACATTGTTGCCATTTAAGGAATTCATTCTTTAGTTTAATACTGAAATTGCCAAAATTATTTTTGTTTGGTTTTATTTAATGGTATGTAAAAAATTATTGATTTGCTGCCAATTAAAAAGTGTAATAAAAAACAAACAACAAATTTTTATAATTTTTATGAAATTTTGAATAAAGTCTGAATACATTGACAATGTAATTAAATCGGATAGTCTTGACAGATATTTTCTGTTTTTGTAAATTTTTTATAAGAATTCAATCATTATTTATTGATTCTGAAGTCTATTTACAAGCGTCCATCTAGTTACTGTCACACAGCGAGGAGTTGTTGAAAATCCCAGACCTGTTATGAGACATTAAGCTTACAGCTAGACATCGTGTTACATAGGGGTCATTCCATTTGAAGTGTCCCAAAAAAACATAAGCTGGTTGCTTGACCAGTTCAAAAAAATTGAAACTTACCTGTTTGTTTCCTACATATTTCAGGACCTTAAAACTATTTATTTATTTTTTTATTTAAGAAGTTTGCCTGTGGTGGCCATTATTATTACAGTGCATACACCTGCTTTTGTAATTGTAAGGGTTTATGGAAAAAATCATAACTAAAAAACTATTGGTCCTGCAAGAATGAAACAAAAAGCAATTCAATCATATTTTCTCAAGATTGGTCCAGTGGTTTATTTACCTGTCTCTCTTCTTTCTATGAGAAATTTACCAATAAAGTTAAACATGAAAAACAGTGAAATTTTACTTTGGTCATTTTTTTTGAGTCGGAGATGGCATACACAGTTTGTTTTTTTTTTATATGTAGGTATATGTTAGCAGAGATTATCACAGATGGTTGAGGTAACTGGACTGTTGACTAGCAAGAAATGAGTGTTGAAGAAGGTTCAAAAAGTATACTGATGAATTCTTCAGTAGGTTTGACTAATGTCTCAAAAGATGCTCTTTTCTCAAATTGTATCCACTGTATGTAAGTGATGTTTTTAATGCAGTTGTGCTCGAAAGCTTCCTCAATCCTTCCCTTGACGTCTTCAAACCCAGTACAATTTTTGCAATTTCCAAAGTAGCAAGCTTCAGTTGGATTAGCACACACTACATATAGTAATATCTTTGTAAGACTTAATTGGTCACCCTACATCACCATACACAGTACTTAGGCCTGAGTTCATAGAACTTTTAAAATTTTATTTTCAGTACTGGATACATCTGTTTAAACAATGCAGAAGCTTCACCAAGATTACACAGAATTAATTTTCTCTGAACGTTTAATCATTTATCTTAAGAGAAATAAAATCTTTTTTCCAGGCATCATTCAACTTATTTCCTTACTCTCATACAGATCAGTTACTTTTTCTGCCATTTCAAAATCTAAAGTTTATCAAGTTTAGGATCAGGACCTGACATGACATGACATCTTTTTCTTTAACCAGGCTTTTTTGTAGCTTTCCTTGCAGTGTAGTTTGATATTCCAAATTCATCTTGAATGTCTTTCAGTCGACCTTCTAAGGAGCGTTATTAATATTTGCATCCTGATATTCTTATTATCTGTAGTATTACATTTTTCTTTCAATTGGTTGATAATGTCACGGTCAGAGGAGAGAGGAATAGTATTTTGTTCAGAATCTGAATCCATGTTTAATATTTTGCTTTTGAACACGACTGCTTTTTTCTTAAGCTTATCCTGAGGGTATTTTCTCTCACATAGTTGTTTTTTTCTGAATAGGTGATTCATTTAAAACAATAAAACTTTTGCTCATAGCATTTACAGCTTTACCATTTTCTGGGGAACAAAGGATCTAATTGTTGAAATTCTTCATGAGAAGTAGATTCTTCAGCATTATTTTTAGCAGATGCTTCTAACTCTGCAGCATGTATCACAAATTTTGTAACCTTGTTTAAGAAAAGTAAATGTTTGGACAAAGTTCTTTCTTACACTTCTCAGGTCTTTCTTACAGGATTTATGACTTGACTTTTCAAATGGATTGCAGCAGTACATTTTACTTGAAGGTGTAGAAGATGATGGTTTCATGCTGGTCACTATGTTCTTGTCCTAGGCTATAATGAATTAGTCATAAAACCCCAAACCTGTAGAGAGAGGCAAGCTCAGTTAACTGAAAAATCAAAAATCAACAAGCTGAAAAATCTGAAAAAAAAAAAGTTTTGAATCACTTTATAGATATGATATTCCTATTGGGGAGTACACCACTGAACCTTCTGTTCCAAAAGGTGATACAAACTGAATATTACTTGTCTCAACAGGATGAAATATGTACATTCTTTTGCTGGCATTACGAGTTCATGTCATGACGTGCCACTCTTCTGCCTCATCAAGTGACTCAGACTGGAAGGGGAGGGTTTTCATTGATTGAATTTCAATTAGCAATTGCCACATAGAGGGAACAGTTGGAATATTCTACTGTACCTAATTATTACAAAATTATTTTTTAACATGATCCTATTGTAATCCTATTATGAAATGTTTACCAGATGTTTACCAGTAGATTTTTTCAAATTTAAAAAAATACCCTTTTGGATATATTCAAGGTCAAATAATGTTTTTTGGTGATCTTGAATTATTATTATCACAACACCTTGCCACGTGAGATGTCATATGAAAGCCCATTCCAAGTTCTTTAAACTGACACCAAAATGAGCTCTCTTTCTCTTATAGGAGCTTAGAAATTTATTCTTTTGAACCTTGTTTACTGCTTTTTTACAGGGTCCTACACAGAAAACTAAGTGACTGAAAAGTCTGAAAAAAAATTTTTTTCATCACTTCATGGGTAGAGCCATTTTATTTGAATTACTGGACATGAATCTGATAAATACATTTATTTTTATTGATTTGATGTGGAATGACCCAGAAGGTATTAATAGAGTAGATGCAAATGTTTGGAAAAATTGCATTCAACATGTAATTAAAGAATAACAAAAAGTATGGAATGCGAGCAGACAGTTTACATGAAAATATTATTGAAGATATAGTGATAAATTTGAGAAATGATGACATAGTCCAATAGACAGTAGCTAATTAGATATTGATGAAATACTTTGAAATAACTAATATTTTTTCTACTTTACTTGAGAAATTTTAATATAATGAGTGTACTTAATTAAAATTTTTATTTTTAAGGTAAATATATAATTTTTTTCAAAATTTTCTAATTTTTTTATTACAAGCTATTTATTTACTTGTTAGTTATTCGTAATAGTTGGTTACTAGTTAGTTATTCATTTACAAGTTAGTTCATTTTAATGTTAAAAGTAAAAAGAATTGTTTTTTCCCAGATGTATTGTACCAAATTAAATTAGAATCATCATACTGTTATGTTTTGGTTTGCTGCTCGCTTTCACGAAACAAATTATAGTATAATATTTTCTGTTTTCTAGTAAATAGTTTTTTAACTGTATAATATGTAATAAATAACAGGATAAATAGTTTTAAAACAAATTGTATTAACGGTTTTGTTACAAGTTATGAAATCTATTTTTCTTATGTAAATATTCAGTTATGATTAGCAGAACACTTGGTCCAGAATTTGGCGGATCAATTGGAACACTGTTCTTTCTGGCTAATGTAGTGAGTAGTGCTCTTTACATTGTTGGTTGTGCTGAAGGTTTAGTTGAAAACTTTGGGCCTTCAGGTATGTAAGTTAACTTTTACTATTTTGCATGAGTGGAACAAACTATATCTGATATACCATAATACATAAGTGATTTAAATTTAAAATTAGATTTTAGTTTATACATATATACATTTAACATGTAATGATTGTTATTCATTTCCTGATACAGTATTTTATAACTGATGATGAATCCATTTGTTCAAAAATTAAGCAATAAGTTTAATAAATAAATTATTATATTAACAGGTGATTAAAAACTGCACATCAATACTTCAGATAATTGGAGCATATTTGGGACATTATTATAAAAAAATGTTCCTGCAAACAATGTCCAGAACATTTATTTGTTTCTGTGTTTTGGCTAGTGAAATTTTTTGCCCTGATTTTTGCTCCAAAGGTAAAATTAAGACAAACACTGAGATTTTTGATCCAAATGAAGGGGTGAATGTGGTGATTTTTTATTTTTAACTAAAAAATTGAATGATAGGTTCCAGAACTATATTTTTGAGCTTCTGATGATGTCCAAAAAATTGGAATTGAAAAAAGAGTTTTTTTTAATTAACTTCGTTAAATTGCTAATAAACTAATTAAAATTTTGGCGACATTTATAGAGAATTTATTTTGAGAAAAGGTTAGTAAATCACCTCTGTAAAGTTTCAGGAATTTAACTTTTGTCAGAAATTCAAAATAAACAGAAATGTGGATAAACATTACATTTTTGAAAATAACAAAAATTTTCTTTATAATACTAAAATAAATAACTTAAATTTAAAAAGTTGTTTGTAAAAATATTTAATTATCTGAGAGATTTTAAATATTTCAAGAGTTGGCAATAACAGCTGACCGACAATTAAATTTTATATATTGTATATTAATAATGTTCTGAACAGTTTTGTCTTTAAATTAAAGTTAATATAAAAAACCTTTCTGTACAAAATGGGTAAAATGCAGCATTTAGAAAAAAAAATTTATTTTGACATTTTTACATGACTTTTCAGAGTCTGTCTCCTTTGGCTAATAACAAGTGATGTAGCTAGTAAGAAAAAACACCATGTGCCATTATATTACTGAGATAAAGATCAGTAAGTGACAACAGTCATCTGTCTTTAGTTATTTGACATTTTGAAATACCATAGCCAAAGATAGATAATAGAAACTGCTGTTATTATCTTCTATATCCATGTAAAAGTAAAGTAGGGAAACATCCCAAGTATTTTTTAAAACTAGTTTTGAAGGTAATAGTCTCAGAAAAACAGATTTAAGAAGATTCTGCAGACAAAATGTTACATTTCTGCAAACAATGAATGCAATTTCTGAAGAATCCAAAGCTCTTTCAACAGCCAAATACAATATAATTTTAGATCTATTCAGTTTCTGCCTTCAGAGTGCCACTCACTTTATAAAAGCTTATGACACAAATGGTGCAGAGGACTTTGCATTTAAAAAGGATAAACAATTTTTTATGCAATAAACTATAATTTCGCAAAGATAATATATTAATTTCCTATAAATGATGTGACAATTAAAAGTACATAGACATGTTCTTTAAAAGTAAATCCCACTTTAATACAATCATTTTCACACTAACTTTATACTACTTTTCTTTAAAATATTTTGGCTTTGGTTCTGCTCAAGTAAATGATAAACACTGTGACACATTTTTTGGGGTTGTACAAGAAATAAAAATAGCCGCTGGTAGCACCACAAAATTATTTTATTTTGATTAATTAGTCGGTCACTACCAAAAGAAAACACTGCGACAATGTTCACATTTGACCTACACAATTTAACATCTTGACACAAACAACAATGATCTTAACCTACACACATGCTCGCACACACACACACACACACACTCCAAGGACACAACAGCATTGAAAGATACAAATCCATGCTTGTGTGGTTGCAAGTGAAGAAAACATGTGTGGTGTATAACTGCATGACATACAACTTATATTATTATAATTAGTCTGCTATTGATGAGTAGCATATATACTACACAGTTCATTTCAGTAGATTGTTTTGCCAATTCAATACTAACTGCTCTCTTAGAAAGTCTTCCTACTGAAACATTTCTAATTTAAAAGTATGAACTTTTGGTGTGACTGAACCAAATTCTACAATAAAACATTTTTTTTTAAGTTTACTTCAAAAGGTTTTCAGCCCTGTTTGCTACAGTTGCATTGCTGTCACTGCTGTTTTCACAATGACATCAGCCGATATTACTGTTGAATTGGTTTTTCATTGTTTTCAAACATGTATTTAAAATTTATTTAACATGTATTTTTCTAATCATTTATTTATTAACATCAGTGTTTTTTTTTTTTTTTTTTGTTTTTTTTTGTTTTTTTTATTTACATGTTTATGTATTTCATAATGTTCAAGTTTTAATGTTCTTTTTGGATTTATGTAATCTTAAACAGGATGTCCTTTTTGGATATTTGTAATATTAAAACAGTCTGACATCTTAACAGACTTTAACATTATAAAATATGTAAAATTAACAACATAATTCACATTTTGCACATTTTTCAATCACATTTTTTAATCTTGTTTAATTAAAAAAACACTGCTAGCAGTAACATAGCCAACATTAGTGAGAGGACAGCAAACTAATTATAAGGATTGTTGTAAAGATGATTGCAAATATTTTGAACTTTTATTATAAAATTTTATTTGGCTTGTCACAAAAGTTTATTCTCGATTTTTAATTAATATCATCACCAACCACTATGGATAAAAGCGTAAAAATAAGATGTCTAACACATTCTGCTGCTACTGTAATTCCTTTCTGCACACTACATTTCTTCCATCTGCTTGAAGTTTGGAGTAGACTATTATCATGAAAAGGATAAAAATGGTTCTAGTTCTCTGGGAAAATTTTTATAGAAATTCAGTGTCTGCTTTTTAAAACCTGAGCACTCAGAATTCTATTAAAATAAACTTAAATAAAGTATGACCACTGTTGATAACAGTAAAAAAAATACAGACTGGAAATATTTTGAATTTTCAAAACATTTTACATGAAAATGTGAATTTTCCCGTAATTATAACTTTGGTCTATACCATAGACTTTACATAAGAAGTTTTTGTTAATTGCATTCCAACAATTTTATGTTTTTTTAGTACTTCAAATTAAAAAAAATTATAATTTACAAATGTAGTGGAAATTTATAAAAATTAGTAAGTTATACAGAGATTGGCAAAAGTGTTCCTGGTTATTCATTTTTGGATTCGATATATAAAAATTAACAAAAAATGGTGATTTACTCAATTACCTTCATCTGCCATCCCAGTTATTGTATAACTAGATCTCATCTATAACTACTAAAAATTTATTTGACTGAAACAATCTAAATAGTTAATCAATAAATATTATAACAATAGTAATACAGTTCTATAGCTGTACAATCGCAATAAAATTGTTATATTGAATATGGTAGTGTGGTAATATTAATATTTCTGAGTTATTTTTATTATACTAATCTTTTTTTATCATTTATTGTCATTGTATTCTTTTATATTTTTTAATATTGATTACTAGTTAAATTGTTTTGATACCATTTTTTTTTTATTCCTATTTACCATTTACCTATTTACTTTTTGAAAATGGAAGTTTATTCTTTTATTAAAGTGGCATGCAACTTATATATGGATTGGCTGACTGCAATTGAACTGAAGTGCGTTGTCTGTATACAGAGTGTTTTCCTAACCTCCATTTCACTTAGAAAATAGTGTTTGGTTATTTTGCAGGAAAAGTTAAGAAAAACTAGAAACTTCTATCCTAGAGCTTGTGATCAAGGAAGACAAGAGGACTGGAGTTAGAACAAGTACTGCAACTTATTGAGGAAAATCCAGAGGACAGTACAAGAAGAGTTGGTTATATGAGCTTGTTGATCATATGACTGAAGAAATCTGTGAAGAAAACAGATAAATTAGTATCATGTGCAGAGTACAAATAATTAATGAAAATAACCGTCTGTCGAGACAAGCATTTTATAAGGTAATTTTACAAAAAGCGACCAGTAATCTGCTATTTCTCACTGAATTTCACTGATAAATGTAGACTCAATTGCAATGGAATGATCAATTTTCACAATAATCATTATTGGGTACAAGAAAATCCTCATGCTTGTACACAGTCAAGGTTTCAGCAATAATTTTCAATAGATGTTTGGCCTTGAATCATAGATAATTCACTGACCAGTCTATGTTTCTTGCCAGCACAATTGAACAGTGAGAATTATTATTACTGTACCTAAAAAACTTAATATGGAATTATTTGGATGGTGGTCTTTTGGTAACTAGGAAGATAACATGTAGTTAGTGCACAATGGTACTCCACACAGCTGGTATTGTATCTACTAGTTCTTTGTCTCTGATAGATAGATTGGTTTGTGCAGGATCAATAGCTCACAAGATCACTCGAATAAACCCAATAGATTTTTTTCCTTTTGGAACTCTGGAAATTTGGAAATTCCTTTCCTTTTTGGAAATTTGGTTTACTGTACACTAGTCTCAATATTGAAGTTCTTTAACATAGAATTGAAAATTCATGACATATCAGACCTACAACTATTTTTGAAGTAGTGACACAATCAGTAAGTCATTGGCTACTGCAGTGTATTGCCACAAAAGAAGTCCAATTTGAACATTTGCTGCAGGGAAATTGAAGTAAAACTGGGTATGCGTTTATTTATGTCTATTTAATGTTTATTTTGTTGAAATGCTTAAATTTAAACAAAATGTACTGCTTATTGTAATTGTAAAGAATTTATTAAATCCAATTGTTTTTCAATAATAGATAATCTTCACCCAATCATTGTTAAGAGCAGATCGTGTAAAGTGACTAAAAACTTTGTGTTATTAATAATACTGAACTACAAGAGTTTTGTTACACAGATAATTTGAGTTATTCTTATGTATTTTTCTGAATGCAAATATGACATCAACATTTCTCCTAAGGATTTTATTTTTTGCAGTTGTCACTCTTAAAAAATGAAAATTATTAAAACAATTTATTTTCTCTAAGATTAAACACTTATAATGATTTTTTGTCCGAATCAATGTTTGTATTAATAATGAAATATGAATGTCTGAGGATATTTTTAAATGAACCATTCTTACAGATGGTTCAGCATGGTTGAGTAATGTGTGACTTGGTATTACATCATAAAATGACATTATTACTAACTGTTTGCTGTGAATCATTCCTTTTAGAAAAATAGATTTCAAAATGTTCTTACATCATCCCTGGCAAAAAGAAGACAGAATTATGTAGAATTCATGAGTGAACAACTGCAGTACCTCTCGTAATACATATTGCTTTAACCGTTGTACTTTTTCCCCTAACCTTGGCTGTGTGTAAATGATGAGCATGGTGAATACTTTCACTAGGATACGTCAATGATGGTAACATGCTACCAAGAAAAATGGAGCCCAAATAATGTTTCTAATTACTGCTGTAAACTGAAGGGACATTCCAAAGACTGAATACAGGAAAAAATTAAAGAAACGTAGATATTAGGTAATATCATACTGTAGACTATAGGAATTATATGAGCTGCAGTTCAAAAGTAATGGTCGATGAGTAATAAATAGCTACAGCAACAATGATTGGTTTGCACATGCGCAGTAGCTTTAAGTGGTCTGTTGGGCATATAACTGCCACATTACTGTCTGTTCATTATTGTTTGGCTTTTGTGAGACAGTATGTTAAAATGAGTTCAGTAATTACAAATCCTGCCATTTGTGAAGTCAGTCGATCAGTGATTAGATTTTTAAATTCAAAAGGACATAATGCTGCTGAAATTCACCGTCAATTTTGTGAAACATTGAAACTACTGCAGTGTCTGGACTGAGAGAAAATGTTCGCTTTATGATTAACAATCTTTTTTAG
Source organism: Lycorma delicatula (assembly GCF_047948215.1). NCBI lineage: Eukaryota > Metazoa > Arthropoda > Insecta > Hemiptera > Fulgoridae > Lycorma > Lycorma delicatula. The sequence continues at coordinate 263,290,806 of NC_134455.1, read as the reverse complement.
AATTTCCAGAAGTTTCAAAGACAACATTGTTAAGAATTGTGACTGACACTATAGGCCATCATAAACTGTGTACACGAAGGCTGCCGAAAATGTTGACAAGTGCTTGCAGAATGACATATGTACATACTTTTATTGATCGCTTAAACCATATGGCCATAATATCACTGGTGATGAAACATGGATTTAATACATCAATGCTCTCTTTTTCCTGTTTAGCCTCCGGTAACTATCGTTTAGATAATTCTTCAGAGGATGAATAAGGATGATATGTATGAGTGTAAATGAAGTGTAGTCTTGTACATTCTCAGTTCGACCATTCCTGGGATGTGTGGTTAATTGAAACCCAACCACCAAAGAACACTGGTATCCACGATCTAGTATTCAAATCCGTGTAAAAATAACTGGCTTTACTAGGACTTGAACGCTGTAACTCTCGACTTTCCAAATCAGCTGATTTGGGAAGACGCGTTAACCACTAGACCAACCCGATGGGTTTTATACATCAATGCTGAGTTGAAGCAACAGTCCATGCAGTGGCATAATTTTGGTTCACCTAAACTAAAAAAATTCAAACAAGTCAAGTTTTGAAGGAAAATCATGGCAATTATCTTTTGGGACCAAAAGAGTTGCTTTTGATTGATTTCATGGAACCTGGAACATCCGTCTCATCACAAGTCTGTTGTGAAACACTTTTCTAAACTATATTGTGCCATTCAAAACCAATGACGGGGAATACTGAGATCAGGAATTGTTCTTCACAATAATGCACATCTACATACAATTCAAAACAACCGTTTTAGATTGTATGTGCAGCTGTATACAGTTCAATTTTGTTGTACATTATGTACAACAAAATAGTCCTGATCTCACGCCCATTGACTACCATCTCTTCCTACATCTCAAAAACTGGCTTACATTTCTTTAATTCGAGGAAAGTGAAGAGTTGAGAATCTTTGCAAAAGTGGCTACAATTCCAGGCAGTGGAGTTATTCACAGTTTGTGTATGAAGAAGCTTGTTTTACATTATCAAAAGTGTTTGGAATGAAATAGTGATTATGTAGAAAAATAAAGTAATTATGTAAGTACTTGTATCTGAAACCATTAATAAATTTTTCATCTTTTCAATTTTTCTTATTTTATTTCCAATTGGCCCTTATTTTTGTACAGCACTTCGTATATAACTCCTTAAAAATCAGGTTTTCTTTAAATTCGTATTATTAAAACAAACCATCTCTCCTCCATTCAGTTTTGATTTGCAAATTTGGATTCATCCTTAAAATACAATTAGACACAAATTATAAAAAGTTATGCTGTATTTAACTAAAAAGTACCCATAAAAATTTTAATTTTCCAGTTCGCAACTTAATTCATTCTTAATGGAAATTCCCTACCTGTAGTTGTACTTTATTCAAACCATTCTATTTATATAAACAACAATGATCAATTTTTTTTATGTAAAATTTTACATTACAACAATTTTACATATTTATTTCATTTGTAGAGGTATTTTTTTAAAATAAAAACCGTAACTGTCAGAATTTTTCTTCAACCACTGCCAGACATCATGCAAACCTTTCTCTACATTAAATTGCAGTATTAGTACAAAACTTCTGCTTGTTTGAAATTTTTTGTATGGTTAAAAGTTTTGTATACTGGACTAATGTTAAGCAAGTAAACTCTACATTGTATTGAAAATAACTAATGTAATTTTAACACTGTTTCAGGCTATCTTGTGGGAGAAGGTAAAGCCATTTTACCAGATGGTGAATGGTGGCGTTTTTTGTACTGTTCTATTCTTAATGTGCTAAACTTACTAGTGTGTTTAATTGGTGCTGGAATGTTTGCAAAGACCAGTGTTTCTATTTTGGCCATAGTTACAATAAGTCTGATTTCTGTGATAGTGAGTTTTTGTACTCAGGGTCCTTCTGAGGTTAGTGTCAAACTTTTATTTTACAAATATTTATATTAACTATTTTGTACTGGGTTCTTTGAAGTTTAACTTTTATCTTATTTTGTATTGTATTTGTCAATAAAAACACAGTACAAGTATTAATCCTAAGAAACATAAGTAAAAAAGATTTATGTCACATCTTTCTAATATATATTTTAGTTATTTCTTGTCTACTTTATTTATAAACATTGATGTGAAAAAAGAGTGTTTGATTGAAATTTCAAATCATTGATCAATAAGACTGCAGTGTTAAGAATGTGATTTATGAACCATCGGCATTCCATTCACATAAAAATTATTTAATTCGATTAGTATATATGTAAACTAGCAAATGATCGATTAGTATATATGTAAACTATCATATAAAGTGCAGAAAGTAGCTTTCTTTGGGGGTTGTGAACAATGTATTATGTGTAAAATGTTAAATTTTATCATAAGCTTATGTTTGAATATAAACTTGTCAACTTATCTTCACCATCCTTCCTCGTGGCTATTAATATCTGTGTATTATAATAGCTTAAATGATTTAGTATAGAAGTCTTAAGTTATTAATTAATTACATTTACATTATGATGTAGAAAAGTTACTTTATGAATTTATTTCACATCATTCTTGAATAATTTGAGTCTCCACTTCAAGAAAGCCTTTTCCTTTTGCTATAATCCAGCTTTTCAAATATATATTTCTGATTAATTAAGTTGCACAAGTTTCCATCATTTCCCTAAACACATTGGCATAAATCCAGCCACAAAAACAGGGGAAGATTAAAATTTGTAGCCCTTAATTGTCTGTAATTCCTTAGTTAATTAATTTGTGCATTTATTTTTCAATGAGTTATAAACACACTAAAAGTTAAAAATTACTAACTAAAGTGAAATCCATACATATATTTTACATAAATACACAGACATAAAAAGTTGATTTAAAATAAAAACCAAAACAAAATTGAATTAACTTGAAATTCTAATAACTAAGTTGATTTCTGAATGTTGATCAAATCATTATCAATATGGTTTAGGTACCAGGTATGTTTTATTATTTTTAATGGTGGTTAATGTCAGGCACCTTTTTACAGCTTATTGAATCAAGTAAAATAAAATAATTCCTTTTTCAATAACATGAAAGCAGTGGAAAAACATTGAAGATTTTTTTTAATGTGCACTACAGAGTTATAAAAGTGTGTATGAAGAGAAAAAAATGTAAAATTATGGAATTAACAGAATTTTTAGCAAAATTTTATTGGGCTTACATGATGGAAAACAGAACATTTTAATGACATTAATGCAAGATAGGCATATCTTAAAGTTGTATGTTCAATGTTTTGGTCTCTATACTTTTTTCCTTTTCTATATTGAAAAATGTTAATATTGTTATTTCAAATAATAATCATAACATCATTCTTATTAATCTTTTTTGGGGAAACCAGACAAATGAGGAGTTACATAGAATAGATTAGTTCCAAATCAATGTTGTAATTGTGTAAAACTAATTTCTTTAAATGTAGTGACTGCTCAAATAAAGCAAATTATGAAATTAAGATGACCAACTGTGCTGTTAAGCATAGTGATAACAATGCACTTTTCAGCTGTTCATTCAGATAAAAATTAAAATTGGAAATACCACATTAACCAAGTAGTAGATAAGTTTGGAACATAAGTACCATCTACGAACATCCTGAAGCTATGTACAAGACCACATAGACCACGTTTTGCTAAAATATGGTTTTCTTGCTGTTTTAACAAACTAGTGATGTCATTACAAAACAGATTTTGTTCACATCTTTTGCGCTGAAATCTGTCAGGAAGCCTGCCAACTCTGAAACTTGGCAATGTAGTCAGGACATTGCGGTAACGAAATAGTAAGAGAAAGGGTCAGATAGTTCAATGAAGGATATGAGAATGTGCATTATAAATGTGCTGTGATTCATTACACCATTTAAAAGTAAAACAATTTTAGAAGATTAGTGCAGGATTAATTCTTTAAAATACCCAAAATTAGTTGCAGAGTTGTAGCATCTCAGTTTTGTTCAGAAGATCACTGTCTGCCTTAAGTAATACCAATCAGTTTTTCAGTAAATATAATGATGTTTATATATATTCCATGCACAAACTTCAAAATATTATAGCAAAAAAATTTGAGGAATCTGAATTTAAAAACAGTTCAAAGGAATGGTTGATGGAATAAAAATAATTTTTTTCAACATGTTTTATATTCTTATGTTGCTTACTTTCTAGCCTTATAGAAAAATAAATATCCTGATCAATTTTGTTTTGAGTGAAATTCAGTAAAAAAATATTTTACTCCTCAAAACAGTTTACTTCTTACTTGTTTTCTTTTGAATACATTGATAAATATTTCTGCAAAAAATAGATCCTTATTATATATCTCACTACTATCAAAGTCAGTTTACTTTGTGCAGACACACTAACATGAGTAGGACCATTTTTTCATTGTTACTATAGTAAGCATTTCATTAGCTTTTTCATTATTAAGAAATATGGATATTTTTCATAATTTCATCACTTGTTTTTTTTTTCAGTCATTGACATTTTTCTAGAGATGTTTTTCTAATATTAAAATAGTGTCTATAATTTATATAGTAACCATTATAAAGCGTAACATTTTGTTAACCACTCTTCTTTTCAAACAAAATAATTTTTAGTAATATATTCTTTTGTTTAGAAATGTAACAAAACAGAAGCAAAAGTATTTAATTAAAAAGGTTAAATTCTGTTTCTGTACCTTAACCTATAATCTTATATTCACTTTACTTAAAATTTCAATCTGAATAACTAAGCAGCAACTAATGATTTTTGCATGCATCCTCTGCCTTAATATTTGATGAATGGCTTCCTTTATATTACAGTTAAATATGCTAATAAATTTGAAATTGAATCGAGAATGTACTTTCATCATTAACATATTTAAAAATATTATTATTAATTGAAATTTCAGATGATAGGCAGTTGTAGGTGTACATTATATATTTAAGGTTAAAAACCAATGAGGCTGAGAAAATCCCCAGAAACACTATGATTACAAATCACTTTGTAACAGTACAATAAACTGCAAATTCCATAGCATATAATTTTTTTTTTCAATATAACAATAAACCATTTTTCAGTAAACCATTATTTCAGAAAAATTGTGCAGAATATGATATGATTATAACAATGGAGTAGTGAGTTCCATTGACTCCAAGAGAATGGTTATTTCCTCGCCTAAGTAATGACCATTTAAGTTCAGCCATATATTTGCATTAATTTTCTTACAAATTTTAAAATTATAATGCTTGGTAACCTGAGTTGTGCTTGAGAAAATTTTGTTGCATTTGCATATCTATAGATTATTTGTCCATATGTAATTGATTTATATATGATTATGAGTAACTATTAGAATAAACATTATTCTAATATGAGATACGAGGAGCCAATTGTATATCTTTAGCATTTTAAATGCTTTTATTTAATACACAGCTTAAGAAATTTGCATTGATGTTGGTTAATTCAACAATAAAAATACAATGTTTACATAGATGTAAGTATCTTATAGATGTACTTTATAAATATCTTATAGATGTAAATTTTCAGTATTGGAAATAAGAGAGTAGAATATAATTTTAAACAGATTACAGGTTTTGATAAAGTCACGCACCCAGTGTGTAAAACAAACTATTTATTTAATGACGTGAGCAAATTAATTAAATTTAAATTATATAGGAAACTAACAGACTATATTTTTAATTTTTGTCTACTTGCATATCAAAATAAATTTTTTAAATGTCCATCTTGAATATTAATGCAGGTATCAACTCATTTCTTCATATACAATGCAAATTCATTAGAGATTCAGTCTTCAACATTTTCTTTCAATTCACCAAAAGAAAGCATTACCTTTAGATAACCTCATATAAATAAAAATTTAGTTTGATAAATCCAGAGTCTAAGGAGGATGTAACCTATGAGAAATTACACATTCATAAAACAAACCACACAATTTCATAGTCAAATTGGCAGTGCAGCACCATCTTGCTGTAACCAGCAGTTTTGCTCTTTGGTGATTTCAAGCAAGGCTACAAAAGTTTTAATAATTTCTGAATAGCGTTCTGCAGTAAATATTTAATTGAAAAATGGATCCTATCATTCTTTGTTATAAAATTGCAAACTTAAAATTTGTTATAAAATTTGCAGTGTCTTTTATGATAAATGTGAAGATTCCCAGAATTTTATATTCTGTTGTTTGACTATTAATGTAACCAGAAAGATGAAAATATAGTTCATCTGAATAAAAACTAATCTCCAAAACATGCACACCACCTTCAGTGAAATATTTGAACTACCTACAGTTCTGAAGTTGTCTGTTAAAGCTAGATCCTCTAAGTTCTTACACTACTCAAAGTTTTTTATAGTCTTGTGAATAACCTCAACCAACTTGTCTATTTAGAAATTTTCCAGACTTGCTTTCTTGAAAAATGTAAAAGCTATTGATGAATATCTTACAAACTAATATTATGTAAGACTACGTTTACGATCAGCTGCTATTTCACAAAATCTGTTAGATATTTATTTTTTTATTAGATAAATGTAAATGTCTAGTAGATATTTATATTTTTATACCTATTAGATAGATATTTCTATTTCACAAAATCTAGACACTAAATAATTAATAGTATTTTTATCTGGTACTACCGCATGGTAAATTAGCCATAAAAACATCCTGGGATTCAGAATTAGACCAAATGATTAAAAAAATGATCTACAGTAATGTATACTGGGCCTTTGGAAATGGCATGCTTGTTGTATTATTACAAAACAACTGATACAGATGGAGGGACAACAAGTCATGTGATCTGTACCCTTTTACCTTGTCTCGGCAAAATATCTGCTTTGTCAGGAATTCTATAACTACTGGTAGGATCGATAATAAGTGTAGGATCAACATCTTTTTTGGGTTGTGTTACTTATGAACCACTGTACAATTTATCTATAATGTAATGTTTGTCTAAACTCAATGTCATCACTGTTTGACATTATGGATGATGTCATGTTACAAAACGTCAGGTTTGTGAGATTAAACAGTGAATGCATACACCTTTTTTCAAATGTACACATATCTGTTAGACAATTTAGAATGATTTCCTTTTTTATAGTGAAATTTTGTAATTTTTTTTTTACATTAATGATGTTACATGAATTATTTCTAATGTAATAAATACATAAAGATAACGCAATTGTTCATCTTTCTGTGTTGAAAAATATTGTTAATGAATTTTTAAAAGTAGCATTTTTAATTGATTTAAAATAATTTTGTTTTATACCTCTGGACTTTATCCAGTAATAACCATTTTTTATTGCTTATTGGATTCAGTGAGTGCCATTTACATTGCAAAATTTTATGTGCATTATATGTATCCTTTCTAAAGTATACATTATCTGCAAACTGAGTGGCAGTTTAGTCTTACCTGTGTTTAGTTTATACTATTTCCTTTTGCTTTTGTTAAAGTTATCAATCATTTATTTGTTTTTACTGTAAATCATTGAAGAATTTTTTTTGTATTGTAGGTACCCATCCCAGATGCAAACACTCTTGTTCAGAATGCTACATATCATGTGAATGGTACCTATACAGGGTTATCTACTGAAACATTAAAAAGCAATCTGTATCCCTCATACTCTAAAGATTATACATCTGATGGTGAACTAATCCATTTTTCCTCCGTTTTTGGTGTTCTTTTTAGTGGTGTTACTGGAATTATGGCAGGTGCAAATATGTCTGGTGCGTACTAAGATACTTTTTTTAATATAAGTTAATCAGTTAGTTATTTTGATTCCATTTTATGACAAGTTGCTCTGTTCAATGCCCTTTCCTTGGTATCTGCTAAAATGTTTCATCAGATATTTTTCAGCTACCAAAACAGATATAATCACATTCCAGTTCATTTAAAAAGTAGTAGTTGTTGGATTATTTTGAGTCTCAAATTTTTTTATAACCTCAACCCATTGTGTATAACAGAAAGTGCTATCTTGTATGTGGGATGCTAGAATAACAAAAAAATCTTATTTATTTAACACATTCAACACTAATTATTTATTTATTAAGCTATTTTATTTTTATTTATTTTTTTTAATTTGTGGTTGAATTTATATCAATTTTTATATAGTTTTATAATGTAAAACAGTGAACCATACAATGTTAAAATTGAAACAGCACTTTACGCATGAGTATGGAACAAATGAACAGGCATTGTTTATTTTATATATTTAAAAAACTATTTAATTTCTTTTAAAATTAATTCATTTTAATTTATATATATACATACACACATACAGATGTGCCATTTGAAATGCCCTATTTTTATTTAACTTCATCTCCCAAATTATTACATATATTGACATTAAACAAAAATTAAGTTAAAGCCTGTCTTATCATTTTATAACAAAAAATCACATTACATCACATCACTTTCACATCTGCCCCACCAGTTTCATGAAGAATATCCAGCCGATAGGTGATTTATTGCCATGTTCATTGAAGGATTTCAGTTGGATATTCTTCGTGTGATTAGTGGGGCACATGTGGAAGTGATGTGATGTAATGTTATAACTTGATAATACAGGCTCTAATTTAATTTTTGTTTCATTGCAATATTTATAATATTTTAGGAGATAGTAAAATAGAAATAGGGCATTTCAAATGGGACACCTGTATATGTTAGTTTGTAACCTAAAAAAAATTATGAAATTGAAAGAGATCACATTGTATATGGTATGGTAGGAATGTTTTGTTCAGGCATGCATATACATATAGATATTTAACATACTAATATAAGATGTTATTTCATTTCATATTTTTGTTAGTTAATTAAATTATGAGACCTGTAGTAGATTTTTGAAAGTATCACACAATAGTGTGAACAGAAATTTGGATCACAAAATTTGGTTGACATTTTTGGTGATAAGAGTTTCATGTACATGTTTAAGAAGAACATTCTAATGTGTTTGAGGTAAAGTTGTTAGGAACCCTGTTTTAAGAAACTGAATTTAATCAAAAGTTCTTAATTAAATTTTTACTTAAATTGCGTGTGATTTACAATTAAATTATAGCATACACCTAATAAAAGTATCATTAGTTTTAGTAGATAACCGAAGAGTATATTATGTAATTATAACTATTTTGTTTAATTAATTTTTGAATTAAGATGAATAAAAATTCAGTATATATTAACTTTTTATTTTTGATATTAAACTTAGTAATCTCTTTAAAGCTGTTGACATTTCATTTTATGTCATTAATCTGTACTTTTATTTTCAGAAATTTGTGAAAATTATATATTATGAATTATATAAGTAGTGACTAAGAGATATTCAGCCCTACAAGTAACACCTTCACTGTATTCACTTTAAGGACTGGCTATATTCCAGACAATATTACTCCCAGATAAAACAATTTTTGAGGGTATCTCTTGTGTTGCAAATATTCACCCAGTATTATTATCATTCACAAGAATACTGATCAAGACAGATTTGTAAAACAAAATATAATGTACCCCTTTCTTTATTGAAAATCAGTCAAATTTTGAATTGATTACCTTAGTTTTTAAATGTAGCTTTTAAATTGCAAAATTAGGAGGTCTATTCAAAAATAAAACTTTTATTCCCTTTCCTTATAGAGATACATGTGATTGGCATTACTGTTTAGCATAGGAACAAATGATTAATTGCCCATCACATTCATTATCTTTGACATTTAGTTCAAATTTTACTATGAAATTTAGTCAGATTTTGCTTTAAATGTGGCAAAAATTTTACCAAAATGCAAAAAAGATCTAAAAAATTTATAGGGAGGACTCATTTAAATTTTACACATTTCTGTGAGTGGATAGTGTAATGTGTACATGTGAAATTTGTGAGCATGTGTGTGTGCATGTGCGTGTGTTGTGTAGGTGCTTGCCTGTTCTTTGGTGTACTGTGTGAATGGATGGTTGCATTTTGTGTACTTTTGAATTATGATCAAGTGCATGAGTAACAGTGAAAGGGTGGGGGTAGATCGTTTATGTGCAATTATTAAGCAACAATAAATCAATCCAGTCCACTACATTAGTGATTTTTTTTTTTCATTTTCATTGTGATCAATAACCATGTCAACCAAGTTGGTACTCTGACCAGATGTTTGAGTTCAGCCAGATCATTGTGTAGCAGTGAATAATTAATGGATCATCATTTTATCATGCAGTAGTGAACTATAAATTAATCATCATTTCATAGTGGTGTACTGTGCTTATTACATTACTTTATTGTGGAAGTGAGCGTACTACGTTAAATTACGCAGCAACTAATCAGCCTAGTGTTTAGTACGTCGGCCGTTCCATTGACCTTGTGTTGTGCTTACGACATTTTGTGCTTACAACCTACTGGAGCCTACATAACGTCAGTTGCAGTTATCGCTTCAAGACCAGGTAAGTTAAAACCTAATTTCACAATACTATAAACAAACCCATTATAACTAGTGATACGCCAAGTTAATGTTTTCCAGGCCATCCCTAATTACCCACCGGGTTGGTCTAGTGGTTAACGCGTCTTCCCAAATCAGCTGATTTGGAAGTCGAGAGTTACAGCGTTCAAGTCCTAGTAAAGCCAGTTATTTTTACATGGATTTGAATACTAGATCTTGGATACCGGTGTTCTCTGGTGGTTGGGTTTCAATTAACCACACATCTCAGGTATGGTCGAACTGAGAATGTACAAGACTACACTTCATTCACACTCATACATATCATCCTCATTCATCCTCTGAAGTATTATCTAAACGGTAGTTACCGGAGGCTAAACAAGAAAAAGAAAGAAAGACCATCCCTAATTATAATTGTAATTCCTTATGTTTCCTTCAAATCATTAACCAGTCAATCACTTAAGTCAATCCCTTACATTCTTACCTTACTCTTCATCATTTATTTCATTATTATTTATATACCATATTATGTACTTATATATTATACTTTCCTAATTAGTGCATGCTTCTATCCAATCATTGTGGCTGTGACAAAAAAAATGTGCGATCATACATCATTGCAGTAAGGTCATTGTCATGACTTACATAGTTATTTGTAAACTACACGATAATTACAAGAGTAAAATTAATTACTATGTTATTATTTATAATGTCATCCAAGGAAGAATTAAACGCTTTAAACATAAAAAGAGGTGCTAAGGGACGCTTGACTAGATTTAGTCATTTTCTCAAATCGTCAAATGATGTAAACAAGTTGAAAATTAGGTTAGCTAAACTCCCAGAAGTGTTATCGGAATTCAAAAAAATACAAATAGAAGTCGACATTGTAGATAACTCAGGCAGCCATGATGTTGATTGAAAAGAATTTGAAGATATGTACTTCAAATTATTGACAGAAGCTCAAAATAAAATCCACGTTCTAACAAAAGGTGAAACTGTGCGTTTAAAACTCAAAACAACTGACGAAAATAATGAATCGGATTGGGTTCATCCCCAGTTTACATTACCCTAAAACTGCCCTCATATTCGGGTGATTACGATGAATGGGCGTCACTTCATGATAGATTTAAATCATTCTTGAAAATTGAAACCTATCAGATTGTCAAAAATTCCATTACTTAAAATTATCTTTGAAGGACGTTTTGTGCTGAACCAGCAAGAGCTGCTAACATTTTACAGTCGTTGGAAGGCGTGGCTGAAAATGACAAAATCGGTTGGGATTTATAAGTAGAAAGTTTCAAAACAAAAGATATTTAGTAAATAAACATGTTGCAGCCATTTTCAGTTTAATTAAAATAGATAAGGAATCTAGTTCCCAGTTGAGAAGGTTGATTGATGATGTACAGAAACATATGCTTGCCCTTCAGGGATTAGGTCAACCCACAGAATCCTGGGACACATTAATTATTTATTTAATTGTCACCAAACTGGACAGAACAACTCACCGGCAATGGGAATCTGAAATAAATTCCAATGAGGTACCTACCTTATCTGATTTAACTAAATTTTTTTAAAAAAGGTATCAAATTTTAGAAGCAGTTGAGTCCATACCATCAACATCTGCTTTAAACCAACCACAAATGGGAAATTCTGTATCGAGGTCAAGGCAAAATACAAAAATCATGTTCGTACCACTAATTACCTTTCATCTGTTAAAAAAAGTTCACTGCCCACTAATTCACAACCGTTATATTTAAGTGAAGCATTCAAATCACTATTCATTAGTGATAAGGAAAAGGAAGTTCGGAAGTTGAGACTGTGCTTCAATTTTCTTTCTTCTGGTGATCACAAAATTAAATCTTGTGGTGCTGGTTCATGCAAAATTTGCGGTAAATAGCACAATACATTATTAACATTATTCAGAAAATGTCAACAACTCTTTGCGTACTAAATCAAATCCATCTGTTTCTAATACTGATTCTAAAGCAACTGATGTAGTTACAGCCACATCACACATTTCAAGGCAGGGTATTTCTTCATCATCCGTGCTATTGTCTACAGCTCTTGTGTCCATTCTAGACCACAGAGGAACTCCGCATTTTTGTCGTGTTCTGTTAGATTCAGTCACAATCAAATTTTGCAACTGAAAAAATTGTCAAAAAACTTAGTTTACCAACAGCAAACCTTTCAGTAGAAGTGTGTGAGATTGGAACATCAATGGTAGTTAGTGTATTATCAGTTCAAGAAGTAATTCATTTTCTGCCACTACCGATTGTGTTGTCTTGCCATCAATTACAAAGGAGTTACCTACCGTATCAATTAGCCAATCACACTTGAAAATTCCTCAAAATGTTCAGCTAGCAGATCCTTATTTTAATCAACCAAGTGAGGGTTGACTTACTTGTCGGAGCTGAGTTATTCTTTGATTTGCTACGAGATAGAAGATTCAAATTTTATAATTCATCACCAACACTCCAAAACACTGTGCTTGGTTGGATCATCTCTGGCAAGGTTGTGGGGCAACTCCACTACATCACACATTACCACAACATGGAATTTATATACACTGAATGACATTAATAAGATTGTTCACAGATTTTGTGAAATAGAAGACTGGTTCTGAAAAGCAACATACTGGACATGATAAACTTTGTGAAGAACTGTTTGTAAAACAATTCCCAGAAATGATCACGTAAGATGAAGATACTGTGTGAATATTCCTTTAAAGGGTGATGTTAATGAACTTGGAGAGTCAAGGGATGCTGCATTTAGAAGATTTATGACAATGGAGAGACGCTTATCTAGTAAACTGGACATGCATTCACAGTACATTGAATTCATGAAGGAATACAAAATTCTAGGACATGTGAAAGAAATAACAACTTCTGAAGCTGATTCATCAAAGGCATCATGCAGTGGCGAGAAATGATTTAACAACCACAAAATTGCGAGTTGTGTTCGATGCATCAGCCAAAACAAGTTCTGGTGTTTCATTAAATGACATCTCTATGGTAGGACCAGTCATACAATCTGATCTTGTCAGCATTATCATTAGATTTAGAACTCATCCATTTGTTATTACTGGAGACATTGAAAAAATGTATCATCAAGTCAACATCAATCCAGCACAACAAAATCTACAGTTAATTTTATGGAGAGAATGACAAGAAGACCTTCAAATTGCTAACCATTACCTATGGCACAGTTAGCACTCCTTACCTTGCCACGAGGACTCTAAACCAGCTGGCACTCGATGAAAAATCTTCCTTCCCAACTGTATGCGAGGTACTCATGAACAATTTTTATGTAGACAATGTTATATCAGGTACCAGCATGGTAAAAAACGCCAAAAACCTGCTTCATGACTTGAGTGAGTGAAGTCCTTCATCGAGGAGGATTCCATCTAAGAAAATGGGACTTCAAATCATTTTGACATCCTATCTGACATTCCATCAGAGGATAGAAGCAGTGATTGTTTTGAAATTAATCAAGACACTACAGTGAAAACTCTTGGTCTTATATGGAATCCGAGACAAGATGTATTTCAGTTTTCCTTCCATGAAGAAACCGAAACCAACAATGTAACCAAACGAACAATATTATTAGCTATAGGAAGGATTTTCGATTCTCTAGGAATTATTGGACCAGTCATCTTAAAAGCCAAATTAATTATGCAACAACTGTGGTCTCCTACCAACTTGGATGGGATGAGGTCGTGCCAGAAGAAATGCTTCATATGTGGACTCAATTTCAAAGGGACATATTATCAAAAATTTGTATTCCAAGAGAGAGCCATAGTTTCTAAAAAAGGGACAATTTGAAGAACAGAATTACATTGATTCTCTGACGCGTCTGAAGCTGATTATGGTGCATGCGTCTATCTTAAGTGTGTTGACCATGATAGTAACATCTCAGTTCATCTAATCACTTCAAAATCTTGGGTCGCACCACTAAAGAAAATTTCTCTATCCAGACTGGAGTTGTGTGGAGCCATACTACTTACTGAGTTATGCAAAACAACAAGAAACGCAATGCACCTCCACATTGATTCTGTCTCGTATTATACTGATTCCACAACATTGGCCTGGATTCAAGCTCTGTTCTCTCACTGGACAACCTTTGTGACAATTCGAGTTTCCAAAATACAAACCAATGCTAAGGTCAGTTTGTGGAAGCATGTTAGGAGCGAAAATAACCCAGTGGACCATCTATCTAGAGGGCTTCCTTTGACCATGTAAGATTGTCAATGCCAGCTTGTATTGGAAGGGACCAGCATTCTTACACACATCAGTTGTATCTCCAGATGAACCAATTTGCCTTCCTGATTGTGACCAGACGCCTGTGCGTCGTCATTCAGTATTGTAGAGTGTTACTACTGAGGAACAATTCATTTTGGAAAATTCTCATGTTTTATCAAGGTTCAGCGAGTTATGAGTTATTGTCTTCAATTCATTCATAACTCACAGTTGTGTAATCCTCGTTTCAGCGGTCAATTACCAGTGCTTGAACTTCAGATAGCAGAGCACGCACTGGTAAAAATTGTGCAAAGAGAGTCATTTTCAACTGATATTCATTCCTTGAAACTAGGAAACCAATTGTCCAAGGCAAGTAAACTCATCTCATTAAGTCCATTCTTGAACCAGCATGATATAATACTAGTTGGTGGGCGATTACAACACTCAAGCTTACAGATCAAATTCATCCAATAGTTCTACCCAAGAGTCACATATGCACAGAATTAATTGCTAAACATTTTCATATAAAATCATTTCATGCAGGACCACAACTATTGTTAAATATTATTCATCAAAAATATTGGCCAGTCAATGGCAGAAACTTAGTCAGTAAAATATATTATCAATGTATCACTTGTTTCAAGGCAAATCCTAAACTTCAAACTCAAATCATGGGTGACCTGACAAAGTCAAGAGAACAAGCAACACTCCGTCCTTTTTACACCACAGGGTTAGATTATTGTGGACCCTTCAATGTCAGATTAAACAAAAGGGGAGGATCTGTTCCAACAAAATGCTATATTACTCTCTTTGTTTGCTTCAGTACTAAGGCACTTCATTTAGAATTAGTTGAAGATCTCACCACAGTGTCTCATAGCAGCACTGAAAAGTTTCATGTCAAGATGTGGAAAGCCCAAGGATATGTATTTCAATAATGGAAAAAATTTTGTTGGTGCTCAACGAGAACTACAAGAACTTTGTGATTTACAAAAGGGTAAAAATTTCAAAAACATTATCAGTGTTTTTAGTTCAAGATGAAATACCACCCAAGGCTCCACATTTTGGAGGACTGTGGGAGTTCTCTGTCAGACTTGTCAAACTTCACCTAAGGCAGACAATGAGAACATCAGTTCTAACCTATACACAGTTTGTGACATTAACTCAGATAGAGGCATGCATTAACTCGCATCCATTAATCCCTCTTTCAGATCAACCAAATTACCTATCTGCTCTTACCCCTTCTCATTTCCTAATTGGTGATGTCCTCACCACCAATCCTGGTCTCCAAATCAATCAACTATCCCACTGGCAGCAAGTGCAGCAGTTATTTCAACATTTTTGGTTTTGTTGGTCACTGGACTATTTAAACTGCCTGCAGAAAAGAAGAAAATTCCAGTTCCTCACCCAATTTAAAAATTGTAGATATGGTTGTCATCAAGGAAGATTCAGTTCCACCTTTACAATGGAGAATGGCTCAAATCATCAAACTTCATCCATCAGAAGACAGCACAGTACGGAGTTATTACAATAAAGACTAAAAGGGGTGTTCTTTAGAGACCCAATTACCAAATTGTGCTTATTACAGATTTCTACCACTGACAATACTAATTAAGTCATTACTATGAACAGTTTATTAGTTAAGGTTTTATTTCTAATTTGTTCAATTTGTAGTTGAAGATTGTGCCGTTCAAGGTGGGCGTCATGGATAAAGTAATGTGTACATGTGAGATTTATGAGCGGGCGTGTGTGTGTGTGTGTGTTTTGTATAGGTGCTTGTCTGTTCTTTGGTGTGTTGTATGAGTAGAAGGTGAGGGTATGGATGGTTGTGTTTTGTGTACTTTTGAATTATGATCGACTGCGTGAGTAACAGTGAAAGAGTGCAGATCGTTTATGTGCAATCATTAAGCAACAATAAATCAATACAGTCCACTAAATTTTATTTTTATTTTTTTTCATTTTTATTGTGATCAGTAATCATGTCAACCAGTGAGTGATTCAGACATTATAAAAGTGGTTGAGAACTTGCCACTTTATCAAGATCTGAACTTTGGCATTACATTGCATCAACTATATAGCCCAGCCCCTGTTCAGATGTTTTATTTCTAAAATTAAAATAAAAGTCCAGAGTTTGAGACAAAATATTCTATAAAAGAAAGTTCACGAGGATTCAGGGATGGTCAAATGGGTATTTCCGTTGAAGTCTGAAAACCAAAATTTTTCACGATCAGAATACTTCCTTTACTTCGTACAAGGAAATAATTACACCTTATGTAACTTATGTATAAGGTATGGCATTTGCATGAACACATGTTATGTTTAGCATGGTTTATGACGTGATGCTTCTTAGTAATGTTTAGGTTTTGCATTGTAAAAGATATAACATCGATATAGCAATTTTTTAACTATGGTCATTTGGAGTTGATTGTGATTCAGTTCAATAATTCAGCCCAGTTGATTTTAATTCATTGAAATATATGTCTAAGCAATGTGATAAATGCATACTTATTTGAAGACATTACAGAGAAACTTGGATAATTCCAAAATGATGATAATTCCAAAACATCAATCTCAGAACATATATCTCTATATTTTTGTAATTGAATCAGTTTTATGTTATATACCATTAAAATTTAGGGACTACATTGTACGAAATCATGTGACCCAAAATAAAAATTATGAATATAAACAAGTTTTCTATTAAAGCAACACACATGATTGCTTCTTCTAAATAAACTAGCTAAAATTTATTATATGATGAAGAAAAAGGCATATTCAGCTGTCTAAGTGGAAAAATCTAAATAGTTTATAGAACAGGAGGTGTGTAACTGCCAAGAGGTACTTCAAGATTCAAAAATATCCTATACGAGACGACATGTTCATGTTTTGAGCAGAGACTTTAAAATGACATTGTAAACATTTTTTTTCAAAAGCACTGTAATTGAAAATCAATAAATGTTAGTAATTTAATATTACTTTTTGTTTTCATTTTTACATTTTTATTTCCTGAGGCCACTTTTATTTTGCCCACCTATATTCATTTTTTAATTTAGCATTACATAATGTTTAGTTCATTATTTCTAGTCTGCCAGATACTTAAACATAAGAGTAATCATTTTCACTTGTGTGTGTGTTATTTTATTTTTAGTTATAGCAATTCAGATTTATTTTTATCCTTGTTTTATTATTTTATTAATTTTAAATCTTCAATTTTTGTTTTTATAAAACTGAAAACTTAGTTTTATATTTATTCTATAATGAACTATATCTTGTCAAAATTATGTGGTATACCTATGTATTTTTATTACATCTCAGAACATCAAATGAATGTGACCTGTTATCTTTACAGAAACTAACAATACATTACTTTTTTGACAGAAATTCACAGACCTAACTGACAGTGACGTTCCAATTTATGGTGAGGCTAGTAGTCATACAAGACTACAACAAATGTGGGTTTTATTGTCAAGACAGATGAAGGTAAACTGATTAATAACAAAATGCATTATAGAACAATATAATGGATAAAAAAGGTTCTTCAGCTTTTTTGGTCCTAAACTTTTGAATTCTTTACTTATCAGCTAATCCATAAAATTTCTCCTACCAGTGAACCAGTTGGACCCTAACTGACTAACTACCAATTCACATTACTTACCAGTAAAAACTACTCTGTAAATATAACCTTAACAGGTCACGGATTTTTCACATTATGTTGTGTGCAGAAAACTAGAAGACATTTGTATACTGTAAAATGGGAATTTACTTCCAATTGTTAGCATGACTATCATACAAATTTGCCTTCAATAAGGTAGGTCTGTTACTGATTTTATATTAACTGTTTTATCTATTTTTTGATGTTGTTCTTAATTTTTTAGTTTTTCAAAAATATTTGCACTACTATCATTTCCCAGAAAAAAAAATCTTATTACTTAAGATGGGATATATGAGGGCTCATTTTTTTGTATGAAATGTATTTCATCCAAGCAATAACAGGATTTCTAAATTTAGAAAAATGTAAATGGTGATTTATTTTTTTAATCAGGAATGTATTTCCAAAACCACAAAAGAGTTTTACAAGTAGACATATATATCGTGTAAGAATCTCTTAATTAAAAATAGAATGTCAGTAATGAAAGGAAGTTTAAGGCCAGTAGTACATATTACTTTCATTCAGTCAAGACAAGACATGTTCGAAAACAATCAAAATATGAGTTGTCCAATGTAGCAGTACACATAATTACTCATATATAAGACTTGTTATCTTTTTCTTGTAAAATAAATATTTGTTCAGATGTGCTTGGTCAAGATGTGTGAACTTTATCAGTAGTGTGTATTTAAATTTAAAAGTTTTTAATTTTGTCATTATATCTACTTAAAATACCAGTATTTCTTAAACTGTTAGAAATAATTCTATAAATACAGTGGCTAGATGATCACAATGCTATATTTTTAAATTATTTTTTCACTATAGTTAATTTAAGTAAGCTAGCTTCTGTCTTTACATTTTCTAAATTTATTATTTTTATTTGTTTACTTTAATTATTGAAATTTTTTTCATTAAAACAATAATGTTATAAGTAATCTGCTAGCAGTTGATATGCTTTTCCTCCATGTTGTATCTCCTTTTTAGAGTATCATTAATATAAACAAAATTTTGTCAAGAATCTGTGGATCATTCTCTTGTAGTTATAAAATTTCTCTAGATTAAATTATAACTCCAGTATAACCTTTTCAGAGATCTTCTTCCTTTCTTATATTTCATATCAAGGATAAGGATGGACCCAACTTCATTTCCTTTGCTGTTTTACTTTTTAATTTTATCTATTCCTGGTTCACAAAGTCATGACTATAAATGTAAAGTCTGATGTGTCACTGTCCGACCCTGTATAATGTTTTTATTTTGTTATCTTAACATATCTACAACTAGTGTATAATTATCTGGATTATAAGATAAATTTAAAAAAGTCAGCAAAGGATGTATATATTTCCCGGTTTTGCCCTTGACAGACTTTTATTTCAAATACATCATATAATTTTTAAATATTAATGACATTATTATTTAAAATCAAACGTAAAATGGAAAAGGTTTTGAAAATTGGTTACAGATAATGAGTTTAGAAATTGTTTTCTAGTTTGTGATTCTAGAGGTTCTGGTGATATTTCATTAGATGATAGAGGGAAGCTTCGTGTAACTTTTGTTTCGGCGTAACTTAAAAATATGTTTAAATCATCTTTTTTGTAAATTACATTGGTTTACATAAAATTTGGAACTGATAAGGGAGTAGGTGTTGTATATAGTATTTTATATGTCGAATCTGAATATGTATTTTGAAACAACCCATCACGTAATGTTCTTAAGTTCTTAAGCCCCTTAAATTTATTTGTTCCATCATTGTGGAACAAACAATACAGATAAGTTAGTATGTCTCTATGTTCTTATTCACATCTCATTTATATTGTGTTGCATGCTGTAAACCTATATTTCATACATAACAGTCAATTGATGTAATTTCATATCAAGCCAGACATGTCAGTGAGTCATGTTACTGAAATATTTTAGAAGAAATGGATTAATTTGTTCCTGCCAGAATGTTAGGGGGCTACTATCTGAACTGGACAGTGAATATATTATTCATGAATGGCGTTTATTTATAGACTCATCAAAAAGATGCTTAAAGGCAATGTTGTTTCCTAATTTAAATAAATTTTCGTCTGTACCAGTAGCACATTCTGTAGAAATGAAAGAAACAAATGAAAAGTGTGTCAAAAATTTTTGAAAGCTATTAAATATGATGAACACTGTTGGCAAATCATTGCTGACTTGAAAGTGTTAGGGCTTCTTCTCAGTCTTTCTTTTTTTTCTGTTTAGCATCCAGAACCACCATAAGGAATTACTTCAGAGGATGGTATGAGTGTAAATGAAGTGCAGTCTTGTACAGTCTCAGATCGACCATTCCTGAGATGTCGTTAATTGAAACCCAACCACCAATGAACACCGGTACCCATGATCTAGTATTCAAATTCGTATATTAAGTAAACCGCCTTTACCAGGATTTGAACCTTAGAACTATCAACTTAGAAATCAGCTGATTTGCAATAACAAGTTTACTTGTAGACCAACCCAATGGGTTTTCTTCTCTTCTTCAGAGTGGCTTTACAAAACATATGTGTTTCTTGTGTTTGTGGGATAGTCGGGCTACAGATAAACACTACGCAGTTAAAGACTGGCCAAAAATAAATCAGTTTACCCCAAGAAAAAATGTTGTTAATATTCCCCTTGTCGGAGCAGATTGTATTATTTTACCATCTCTACACATAAAACTAGATCTGAAGAATTTTTTAAAAACATTAGATAAAGATAGAGGTGGCTTTAAATATTTAGCAGAGGTTTTTTCATGATTAAGTAAAGCCAAATTAAAAGAGGGAATATTTGTTTGGCCACAAATAAGAAAATTAATTTGTGAAAATATATTATAGACAGCAAACTGAATCTTAAAGAACTAGCAGCATGGAAGTCATTCAAAACTGTTGTTACTGGTTTTCTTGGAAACAAAAAAGCTGAAAACCATGATCAGCTTATAAATGAAGTCTTAGTGAACACAAAAATTTAGGCTGCAGAATGTCATTAAAAATTCATTTTTTACGTTTTCGTTTGGACGTATTCCCTTGAAACCGGTGACATCAGCAACGAACAAGGAGAAATTTTCTACCAAGGTATATTGCAGATGGAACAATGTTATCATGGCAGATGGGATGAATCCATGATGAGTGACTGCTGCTCAGTGATAAAAAAGGAAGACTTTACTGAACACAAAAGGAAAATAAGAAAAAAGAAATTAAGATAATGTGTATATCTGCAAAATAAAGATAGAAATTTTAATTGTAATTATTATTTTTTTATTCTATTTTTTAAGATGTTTCTCAATATTTTAAAGGGTCATAAATAAAAATCTGAGGGTGATGAAGAAAAACTGATTTAATTTTAAGATTAAGCATAAAAAATACTAATTCACCTACTTTCTTATCTTAGTTCCAAATTAATATTTTTTTTTTTCCTGTTAACCTGTGTTATAAATATTGATATCTCAGGAACAAAAAAAATAAATTAATTGTTTGCTTTGATAGTATAAAATAAAGCAATGTTTCTTTAGGATCATTAGCCATGACCTACCTGGAACATTTTTTTTTTTTTTTTCTAAGATGATTAATGGAGTCTTATCTAAAATTGTAGGATAAAACAATACAGTCATTTGAGATCTACTTAAGGAAATTAATTATAAAAATTAGTGCAAATTTTCAAACAAATTACAACCAATTCTTCAAGACACAACAATTTAATTGTTGTGAATTTTAAATTTTTTGTGTGAGAATTTGCTTATAAATTTTTTACTGCACAATGAAATAGTAATACTCTAATAGAAGAAAAGCTAATTATATTTAATTTTTTCAAAATTTCTAATAAAAGATTTTATTCTCCTAATTTTAATCACTTATTTGCAAACAAACTATTTGTTTTGCTTACCAAAAACAAATTTAAATATATGAGAAGTACCCTTAATTTAATTGGTACCATCTTACTCACTTTTCTGTAGAGGCATAAAACTTAATTCAATAAAGATTTTATTCACAGACTTGAGTTTAATTTGGTACTGAATGGTTAATAAGTTGGGTTAGGAATTTTAAACAAAATCAAAAAAATAATTTTTAGTATATAGGCATATCCTTTGTTGAATTGGACCCAAAATTTAACATAAGTTAGAGCTTTTTTAAATGAATGTATTTTCCAAATTAATGGGTTATTAGAACCCATATAATTTATATGGGTTTATATTGGACATATATATATATATATATATATATAAAACAAAAACTCTAAAACAATTATTCTAATTATATCCTCACCCCCAAGTCCAATTGAAAAGGTTTTGTAGTGAAAACTACCACTGTTCCGAATTTCAAGTTCCTATAGTACCTTCACAAAAAATTGAAGTTTTGAAATGCCAGTAAATATCCCAGCCCATTGTCTCATTTAAGTTCAAAATTTGTCATTAATGCATCATATATTGAAATATTTGAGTTTTTAATGTTCAGGCACTCGGAGATATTTATCAAAATACAGGCTTACATTCAAACATGCATCCTTCCAGAATTTTGGTTGGATTTTTTTTTTGTTACCAGGAAAGTAAAAATTTATTATGATCTCCTAACATAGCCTAAATGAATTAAAATTGGAATGCCAATTTTAAAGTTATACTTTTCTTTAAATGAATTATTATTTTATTTTTGGGTAAAAGAGCTGAATGATTGTGTTAAGAAGAATAGTGTATTAAAATTAGAAGTTCAGTGAATGTTTTTGTTTTTAGGTTATTTATGTTCTAAAAATTGAACATAACATTCATCTGGTACAATACTGTTTGTTATTGATAGCTAGTAAACTATTATTATTTGGTGCAAAATAACGTCCTTATTTTTCCGTTACCTTACAGGTGAACTGAAGGATCCAGCCAAAAATATTCCTCAGGGTACGCTGTCAGCTGTTGCATTCACATTAGTATGTTATGGTACTGTTTGTACATTGACAGCTGCTACGTGCAGTCGATATTTACTGCAAAACAATTTCATATTTATGTTACCGCTTAATATTTGGCCTCCTTTTGTGACTATTGGGATTCTAACTGCTACATTTTCTGCTAGTCTGAGCAATCTAATTGGCTCTAGTAGAGTTCTCGAGGCATTAGCCAAAGATAATGTTTTTGGTAATGTATTATATTCACTGTTGTTTTTATTATTATTTTACTATTGTGTGTATATATATATATATATGTATGTGTGTGTGAAAAACATTTTTGTTTGTATATTCCATTTGTTTGTATGTGTGTGTGTTTTCAAATCACTTATTTGGTGAAGTTAAGTTGGATACAAAAAATTAATTTCTGCCTTTTCCATCCTAATATGTCAAGTTTGAACCACACTTTAAATGTATTTTTCCATGCTCATGATGTATTTTGACATATCATTTGTTACATGTGCCCTCTTAGTGCAGTAATCTGGACAAAAATGACCAAATATAGTTGCAAAATGCAAAATGTTTGTATTTGGATTTACTACTTTATAACATTCTAATTAAAAAAAAGGTTGTTTTAACAGTTCCTTATGGTCCATTATTTTGTGAGTCAGCCATTTCTTTGTCTGCTGTCAAATCAACATATGTATTCTCAAGTTTTTGCAAGTCTGTTTGTTTATTTCTGTTGTTTTAAAATTTTTGTTAGTTTTGTGTTGTTTTCTTCATTAATTTTTTCATACAACAATTTTTTTGTCATTAACATTAATCAAATATAACTAAATATCTTTGCGTATTATGCATTCTGTAAATATTTTTTGAAAATTATATAAATACACTGCTTGTGCAGTATAAACTGAAAATAGCCGACAAAGTTGTTATACTCTCCTAGCATTGGTTATTTATTCTTATATAGTGGAAAATAACGATACATGAAAAAAGTTTAGGAAATTGATATCTTTTACTTTTTTCTGCTCCCCATCCTCAAAATCATCTGCCAAGAATGATTTTGATTTGTCAACATTTAATGTGTAAATGAAAAAAAAATAAAAATAATTCCACCGAATAATATACAACCAATAAAGAGTTACCTGAGATTTCTTTTTTATTGTAATATTATGATAATATTTTATTGTAAAAGTTTTTAAAAATTCCAAAAATCAATATTTTTAAACTTTGATCGGCTCCCCCATCTCCAATAATTGCCCCTAGTGTATTTTTCTGTGGTTGAGAATTTTTTTATGGTAAGAAAAGTATGTATGCATGTACTGACTGGGCTTAGTATAAAGCAGGACCGTGTTGGAAGATTTTTGAGAAAAAATTTATCCAAAAGAAACTATCCCATTCCCAAGAGATATTGACCCCAAACTTTTACCATCGAATTGCCCCATATACAGAGTCTCTGTGCCAAATTTCATCAAATATCCAGTCAAAAGTTATTAAGCTTCAAACATGCTTACTACATATGTATGAACATTATTCCTCCCACACTTTTTTCTTTGGGTGGGGCCCCTGGGTTGTGAATTATTGAGAAATGAAAAACTCTTACTCTATTTGTTTGACTGATTACCATACTTTCCTTCTTGCAGCATAGCTCTAAAGCTATGATGCCAGGAAAGTAATAATTGATTTACAGAATTTCAATATTAATGTACACATTCTGAATAAATTAAATAAACAAGTAATCAGAAATAATAACATTTATATTATCAACTCTACCTGTTGCACTTAAACTTGCAAAGGATGCAGCCAAGTTAAGACAGTCATAAAAGTTAACAAAATAATGTACAAAATGAATAACAAAAACTTACACCATTTTCATAAGAAAAGCAGACTTCATTACATTATGCAATATAAATATGCTTTTATCACACAGTTGGTTAAAGCAGAAACAAAGCTGTTTATAGGTAACAGCATAGTAAAAACAAATCTTGACAGTCATTAATACTAGTCCCAAGTATTGTAAAGCATTTTGGTATACTGCTATTTTTACCCAGTAAGTACCATCCATCTTTAGTATCTAATATGACAATTATGTAAATTAAATCATATTATCCAGTTCCTGTTTTAAAAAATTGAAATGTTCCAATAAATTAGTTTTAGAAAATAATAACTGCTATAATGGCATGGTAAGTGACTTTTAATTTATTAATATTTTTTACAAATAGCCTAAAATCTCTTTCCTTTTTTAGGCCAGTTGCTGATTTTTATAACAAAAGGTGTTTGGCGAAGTAATCCTCTGGCAGCAGTTTTTCTATCTTGGTTGTTTGTGCAGCTCATTTTGCTTATTGGTTCTCTCAACACCATTGCTCAGATAAATTCCGTATTGTTCCTGCTTTCATATTTAGCTACAAATCTTGCTTGTTTAGGGCTTGATCTTGCATCAGCTCCTAACTTCAGGTAATAATAGATATAATTAAGTTCAATCAATCCTTACATATGGTTTCTAAGAAATTAAAGACTTCTATAGCTAAATGAAACTGGCAGTCTTTCTTAATTAGTGTTTTATACATAAATAAATTTAAAAATATTTTTCACCTTTTAAAAAACCTTTAGGCTATTCTATACACTATTGTTTACTTTGATTACCTAAGATACAATATTTTTGAAAATTGTTCTAAGTACAATTTTGTTCTGATGAATGACGTTTCAGAATTTCTCTAACCATCCCTAATGAAATAAATAGTCCTGACTACAAATTGTATTGGTCAGGATTATTTTTTCTATTATAAATACATTAGAAAAATATGTTTCAAGATTACCCAGGCTGTCTCATAATTGCCTGGACACCAGGGTAAATATGAGAAACAATATTTTTGCCTTGTTTCAAAACTTAATCGATATGTAAGTGGATAAAAATTGTTTCACATAATTGTAACATCAGTGATGAGTTGTGAAAAAATGTACAGTTAATTTTACATATACATTTTTGAGATGAGAAAAGTTTGATTTTTGTCTCAAAATTGCCCCAGTCTACCTTGCTTGAAAATACATTTTTAACATTAGAAATTAGCATTATTATAAAATTATTAGATAAGTTGTTACAGGCCTTCTCAAATATAGAAGGCCTTATAGAAGTTGTTACAGGCCTTCTAAGAAATATAGAATTATTGATTTTTTCTTTAAATTTAAAAAGTATTGTTCACATCATGCAGCATAGAAATTATTAAAACTTTCAAGCTCTGTAACTAGATTTATTAAATCAAAGCTTGGTTTAACAATGTGACTTTGGATGTTTATTACCACTGACAGTACTAGAGTGACATTCTAATGAGGTTTGGTTTACATCAGCAGCTTTCCAATTTGGGATATCCTTAACTTACCCTGGAATACAATGCGGATATTGGAAGTGTCCAAAGTATCTGTATGCTGGGAAGGAAAGGTGTTCTGCATAGTAAAGTAATACAGTAAAACCTACAACCAAATTTCTTTTTTCTAGATTATCAGAAAGACCAAGAATATGAAAAAATAGTAAAAATTCAATTTTTAATATTCAATATATAATACATATGTCAATATAGATTTTTTTAATGATGTAGGTATTTTATGAGTATGGTTAGTGACAAACCCTGTTGGTCTTTTTCAGGCTCTTCACTCTGTCAGTATATACACATATATGTATATATATATATTTACGTGTGTCAATACATAGTAAGAACCCAAAACCTGATTGTGAATTGTCATTTACGTTTATTCATAATAACCTTTATTTGGTTCAAAAGTTGTTTGATTAGTATTGATGCTTTTACTCTCATGTATTATTATTATTACATTCAGAATGCAATATTCATCTGTTAAATCAGCTCTGACATCTGCAAAAAGTAAAAACAATTATGATTCAAAACAATAAAAATAAATCTGGAAGTCGTTATGAAAGTAGCAAAAGGTGAATTATTTCATGCTGATAAACTAATTTAAATTTTAGTTTTTGATTTGTTAGTGATTGGATGTAGAAAAAAGAAATGAAATTCTTCACAGTTACTAAAGATTGTGTTGAATAAAATTGAAGTGTTATAGTCAAGTAATGCATTAAAAGTTAATGCCAGTTTAATAACATAATATTTTAATAACCGTATTTATTCAAGTACCCCCTGCACTTTTTTTCTTGGAATTGGAGAGAAAAAATAAGGTGCAGGGCTTACTTGAAATATAGCCTTTAGCCAGGATAATTTATGTAAAGTAAATGTTTTCTTAGAAGTACCTAAATTCAATTACGTATAGTTACATTAGGCTTTCATTTATCAATACTGGATGCCGCTTATACAGAATGCATCGTTAATTATTAACATCATGTTCATATTATAGATAGGAACGAAGTTACAATATTTTTATAAAACTGATTCATTCTGTATAGGCTGCATTCGATTCTAATGACACTACAGTTACAGTATCAGTTACCCATTGTTGTCTTTTCTATTCGTCATAGTCATTATACTGTTTGTATATGTGGACGGTTATGTGCATTTTATCTGTTTAGTTTATCTTGTAAAGTTTAATACGGTGATTAATTTTAATTACGGGATTAAAATGAGTACAGAAGGCCCGCGTCTATGATCTTTTACAGTAAATGAAAAACTGCACGTTATAGAAGAGGCTGAAAAAATTGGAAATTGGGCGGCTGGAAGAAAATTTGACGTAGATGAAAGCTGCATTCAAGACTGGCGTAAGAAGAAACAACTTCTGGTGAAAGGCACTGGTAATTAAAGGGCTTTTCGTGGCCTAAAACCAAAATACACAGACATAGAAAAAAAATTGTATGACTTTGTTATGGAAAAAAGGAAATGCGGTTATGCTGTCAGGACAAAAATGTGTCAATCATATGCCCATGAAATCGCTAAATCATTGAATAAAGTTGTTTTTAAAGCAAGCCGTGGATGGCTTGCATGAAATGATTTGTCAATAAGACAAAAGACAACAATTTCTCAACGACTTCCAGATGAACAAAAAATATTAAATTTTCACAAATATATATAATAAATCTTAGAAAATATAAAGGCTATTTGCCTTCTCAAATAGGTAACACTGATAAAACCCCCGTATATTTTGAAATGCCATTTAACAAAACCGTAAAAAAGTGTTACAATTCGCACTGGTGGTAATGAAAAACAAAGGTGTAGTGTTATACTTTGCATTACTTCTGATGGATCAAAATTACCTCCATACATTGTTTTTAAAAAAAAAAAACTCTTCCTACTGTACAGGTAAATGGAGTTATCAGAGCACAGGAATCAGGTTGGATGGACGAAACCTTAATTTTAGATTGGATCAGGTGTGTATGGCAAAATCGAACAGGAGATTTACTTAATAAAAAAAATACCGATATGCTAGTAGTGGATAGTTATCGGGGCCATACGACTGATAAAGTGAACGACATTTTAAAAAAGGGTATGACAGACCAAGTAATAATTCCAGGCAGATTGACAGCTCTACTGCAACACTAGATGTCTGCATTAATAAACCGTTCAAATCTGCAATAAAACAACTGTACAGTAAATGGATGGCTGATGAAAATTTCTTTCTCACGCCTACAGGAAGAATCAAACGCCCAGATTTTAACCAGATTTGTATTTGAATAAAAGATGCTAGGGAAGGTATTTCCACGAAATTAGTAAGGAAAAGTTTTAAAAAATGCGGAATATCTAATGAACTTGATGGTAGTGAAGACGATCACCTTTGGCAGAGCGACGTGAAGACTACTTACCGGTAACTCTTCTACAGACATTGACAGTGATTAATTAAAAATAAAATTCCATATTAAAAAGTATATTGAAATTGGTCCTTTACAACATGACACCTTCTTTTCGTTTTACTGGCTTACTGATTCTGAACTGAACTAGTACTTAACGGCAATTAATTATTAATGTAATATTAATATTGTAATTTAAATGAACAAATTAAATGCTTTACTTTCTGAATATTTTTGTATTTTTTTTTTTTTTTTATCATATCTGTTGCACTTTAAAATACCAGCATATACTCGATTTTTTTTTTAGATTTTCGGTCTGGAAATCAAGGTCCAGGGCTTATTCGGTGGCAAGGGGTACTCAAATAAATACGGTATTCATTTTTTATTTCCATTAAGAATGATGACAAATAAATAATAAAATTGGTTAATTAATATACGAGTACCTATAACAATATGCAAACTAATTCATAACTAGAAGATTCTGTGTAAATCTGAACTATTCCTCATTCACTACTTAATAGCAGCACTTCTCATTTAATATTCTTGGTATTAGTGTTTAGACAGAATCACTAGAGTAGAGCATCAATATGGTCAGAAGGAAAGTGGGGTTGTGATCATCATGGCTTCTTATAAAATGCAGTTTTTATCACAAGCTCTATTAATTGTGACAGTTTTATACCCATCTTATGCAAAAACAAAGAAACATTCAAAAAAAGAAATAAAATAATAAAAACACCAAAAATCTTTTTTATTTGAAAACTTGTACCAAGAAGATGCATATAGCAACCTCGAATAAAACAGTGGTTAATAGTTGAAACATTAGTGAAATCAAATTACATTTTGTTTATTTAATCGTTGATTAGATCAATAATTACATCATTAGTTGACTCTGTAATTCGATCATTCATTTGTGAATTACAAATGTTGTTTTTCAAAGAAAAACAACAATATTATACAATAAAGGCAATATATAAGGATGAGATAAGAGTGAATCAATGAATGTTCACAATGAATGAATAGTTGATGTTTACAGCAAAAGTCATTCTGCACAAACCTCTTTTATGGTGGAATGTGGAGAAATCATTTACTTGAAATTGTCAGTGTGCATCTTAGTTACAAGAAACTTTCTGCCATATCAGCTCATTGAACATACCTGAAGAAAAGAGAAAGAGTGTGAATTAGTTGCTTTGATATTTCTTAATAAGCAAGAAGTGCTGTTACTGTTGATGAGGTGTGGATAAGCTCCAAATTGCTGAAAATAAACACCAATCAGTGGAATGATAATCAGGAATTCCTTCAAAACCAAAGAAAAATCAAGCAAACTCTGAGCACACTTAAAGTGAAGGCAGTTTTTGTGTCCAGAAAGGTCTTAGGTTGATTTCATGCCAAGCAGAACAATAAATTGGCTGTCCTATTCTAAATAGTTAAAGGCTCTGCCTTGCAATTCAAAATAAACAACACAATCTATTGTCCAAAAGTTTGTTTCACAGTAACATTCACTCTGTTTCAGATACAGCTCTCATTTGACCCCAAGAAATTTTTATTTGTTCCCAAACTGAAAGAATTTTTAGGTAGCAATTGTTTTGGGATTGATAGTGAGATAAAGAGAGTTGTCATTAAGTGTCTAACAAAACTAGTGGTGGAGTGGTGGATGTTTAAATAATCAATTAGTGATTTGGTGTGTTTAAATTTAGTCAATAAAATAAAATAAAGAAATCATTTGTATAAATACCAAATAAATAATGGATCAGTTTTGGTCAAGGTCGCAGTCACAACGTTGTTCGAGAAACCACAGTTTTGCTGATTTCGCATTAAACGGACTGGGTTTATCAACAAATCAGTGAATGGTGTTATAAACAACATAACCCAAGTTGTTTATTATTATTCTGAGCTGTGTACGAATGTCGTCGCCAGTCTGCTGTGTGCGTTGGGTGTGGTAGTCTCGATGTTGTGAACATTGTTTTTTGTTATTGACAATATATCGTCGCATGAAACTCTTTACTAGATTTAAATTTTACAAAGACTTTACTTAATTTTTACTTATTGCTCGCAGCTATTTCTGTATTGTCGGATATAATATAAACTACTAAAATTAGATTATTGTTTTAAGTAAATATTGTTCTCGGTAGGACTGGTATTGCTATGTTTTTTTTTGTGCTGTTAGTTATTTATGTGTTTGAATTCTTATTCTCTTTTTTATATTGTGAAGTAATGTATATTCACTTATTCTAAATTAAGTATTCTGTTATAATTATAAATTTAATTAACTTTAATGTTGAAGTGCTGTTTAATTTTTTATTTTCAATAATTCGTAATCACTTCCCAATCCAGACCATCAGATCCTCTCAGAACAATAATTTATTATTAATTTTTCTAAAGTTATTACATTGAAATGTTCTTTATTTTCTGGATTAACTCTTGGTGCTTGTATATATACAAACATGTGTGCATATGTGTCCATTAATGTAGTTGTTTTAGAAAAATTTCTATAATTTTTTTTATAAATATCTTGTAATAATATAAAACCAATTAAATAAGTACATTTTTATAAATGTAATTACAATGATACTAATACATGATAATTACAATGGTAGAAACAATCCAGTTATTTATTAATATAATTCTAACAATAAATGTATTAGAATTGCAACAAAATTGTGTAATATATTGAAGAAATTATACTAAAATACTGGTTCTGATTATTTGAAAAATTTTAGGTTTTACACTCTGCTGATAGTGTTCCCTGCTTATTGAAATAATTGAAACATAGTAGGATATTTTGAAAAAAATTTAGTTTAGTTTAATTATAAACTTTTACATGTGTATGTTTTTTTTCAGGCCATCATTCAAATATTTTTCTTGGTACACTGCTCTAATAGGTTTGGTTGGTACGATTGTTATGATGTTTGTCATAAATTCTTGGTATGCAGCATCTAGTCTTGTTCTTTGTCTTCTGTTAATATTGCTTCTTCATTTGTTTTCACCATCAAGATCTGCTCATTGGGGATCAATATCTCAAGCATTAATATTTCATCAGGTAACGTTTTTTTTTTTTTCACTGAACTGATTATTTCATTAGTAATAAATTATTGACAAAGAATCTTCTGCATATTATTATTGTTGGTTGTGAAAGTTAATAATGGTAGATGTAAAAATAAGAAGACATGTATGTGATTAACCCATTAGCTACCAAACAAAAATTAATGTTAAGAATATTTCCAGAGTGCAAAAAAAGTTAAGGAAGAAGTTTTTTAATTTACTTTTTAGTTTTTTAAATATGCAGTATATAATTTTTTGTTATTTTTTCAACAGTTATTTTATAGAATGATTTTAAAATATCTATTGTTTAGTAGCCTCTGAGCAGTTTGTTATAGGTTATATACTTAAAAATTGAGGTCAGTCAACAAAAATATTTTCAAATTAAATAATTTAATTTTTTTAATTCAGAGATAAATTACTTGCAACATTGTTATCACAAATGTTATACTATTCAAGGTTTTGTGGATGCCGCTGTCGTATTGTAACCTCAGAATCTGCATCACTTGCACTTGTAATTTTTACCAAAATATTCTTAAGAAAGTCACTACTGATTTTAGAAATACATTAGGATGGTCATCTTTTTCTCATTGTATTCAAGAAAAAAAAGAGAAATTCACTTCTGCTTAAAGAACACACACTATTGTAACACCGTAAATTGACTTGGTTTGTTATGTTTGGAATGGTATAGAAGCATTGCTACTTATGGTATACTTTTTGTTTAAAGTAGAGGGAGAATTTCCCTGTACCATTTTGAGCAGTTTGATTTTTTTTTAATGAAGCAGCGTGGTTTAACTATTAGCTCTGTGTTACACAGAGCAAACTTTTGATTGCCAATTTTTTATGCATCTTCATGCCTTAACCATATAAATAATTATAATTTTTTTAATTACAAAGATAAACAAGTCTAATTTGAGGAATACTGTACTGGTATAAAAAATTAAGGTTTTTTTAACTTAAAAACCTTAATTATTTTAAATTTTAAACTTTTACTATATTGACCTTGAAAAAATTTTAAAAACTTGTGAAGTTAGATATGGTTGCTACTTTTTTTTTTTTTTTAATAAATATAATCATAATATTATTTTTTTATTTGGATTTTATGAATCTCAATATGTAGCATTATTTATTCCTTAAATTTGATGTGTTTATTTAATAAATTTCAGGTGAGAAAATATCTCTTGATGTTGGACTCTAGGAAGGATCATGTAAAATTTTGGCGACCTCAGATGCTATTAATGCTTGTCAATCCTAG
Source organism: Lycorma delicatula (assembly GCF_047948215.1). Classification (NCBI taxonomy): domain Eukaryota; kingdom Metazoa; phylum Arthropoda; class Insecta; order Hemiptera; family Fulgoridae; genus Lycorma; species Lycorma delicatula. Next base: position 263,257,638 of record NC_134455.1, on the reverse strand, counting down.
ATCATCTTGTCCACTCATAAATTTTGTAAATGACTTAAAAAAAAGTGGCCTATATGTTTTAGGCCATGTTAAAGTTGGACAAGAGTTCTCAGAAATGGAAGTGGATCCTACGTTAGATGAATACACACACTGGCTCTCCCTTGTTGATCACATGAAGGTAAGAAATTTTTTCCTTAGTTTTAGAGAAACCTATACATTATAATCCATTCTTATTGTTGTTTAAATGTATTTGTATATTAATGTCATTCTGTGTTACTCTATAATTATATTTTTACTAGCCATTTAGGGCTCGACTCATTTGCCTGAACATCTAACCAGGGGGCGGAGCTCGTTGGACCCCTGACACGTTCATTGTCCTCAATGAGGTTGTGAGAAACTTTTGCATTTATATGTTCATTCAACCTCCAGGCACTGATCTCTTTCCTCTTTGTTTCTTGTTCTTGTAAAAATGACTACACCTAGTGGTACTTGATCGTCCTAGATTCAATCTCTCCTTAGAGGGCATAGTGAAAAAGATTGACAAATTACATAAAAGGAAAAAGAAGAGAAATGAATAATAAAGGGGAACATTATATATGAGAAAAGAAAAGAGAAGATGAAACTACGAAGAAGGACCTATACAGACTTCACAAATACTTGAAAAATCTAAATTACAAAAGACAGAAAGGTTTAATTTTTGTTTCTTTGATGAATATCGTTAATTCACAACTTCATCCCCAGAGAGGACTAGGGCCTCAATCTACAGCTTAAAACCATCCCTGGGATAACATGAATGTATTCTGAAAATTTAAAAGTTGATTTTCATGTGATGCTATTGCAAACAAACAGATAATCTTTCACATTTATATATAAGATGTTCAGCTTTTTAGAATAAATTATCTTGTAATTTATTCATGAAGTATGAGTGTTAGCAGTTATTTTCATTAAATTATGTATAATTTATGTGTAAATGTTACAGGTAAAAGCTTTCATAGAACTAACAGTAGCACGGTCAGTTCGGGAAGGTATGCACCATCTAATTAGAATATCAGGAATGGGAGCAATGAAACCCAATACAATTGTGTTAGGATTTTACGATGATGAAACACCTCAGGATTATTTCCAGAAGTAAGTGTAGAAAACTTACCCTTTTAATAGCTTGATCATTAATGTCTTAATTTTAGTTAGAAATTTGCTGTGTTCCTCATTCAGTTAGTATTCAAGTAGTCTTCATCTTTTATTCAGAAGATTCTCGAGTACAAATCCTGGTCAGGCTTGCCATTCTTCATACTACAAAATTCGTCTCTCAACATCTGTAAATTCGGTTGGATCTAGCACCTTTAGTTACTTAAATAATATATAATTTTTTTTTAGTATATATATTATGCGTTATACTGCATTGTAGAGATAAACCTTTTAGAGAATTTTTTTTTGTTACTGTTTTCAATATTTTTATTTTTATGTAACATTCTTGATGAGCTTGCAAGTCTTACAACTTGAATCATTTAAATCTATTGTTTATTTATTTTTTTAATTTAAACTTATTTGCATATTTTTGTTTTAAGTTTTTTAAATTTTAAAACTGTTGTTTCACAATAACAGTGTTTCATGGAAGTCTTTAACCATGCAAATATTTGGTTTCTTGGTAAACATACTGAATTATTATTTTAATTTATTATGGATTTAAATTTCAGCATGAATGGTGTTTTTTAATCATCCATTCCATCATTTAAAAAAAAAAATTGCAATATTGAGCACCAACCTGTAGTAATTAATTGAATTAAAAATTATTTATGAATAAGTTAATAAAATTAGTTATAAAAGTTGGGATTAACATGCACAATATATTGAACCAAGAGATAGTTAACAATGTATGGTGAAAACACATAATAGTAGTAAGGTAGGATTATCCAGATACTAAACACACCAGCTTGATCTAGTGGTGAACACGTCATTGCAAATCAGCTAATTTCAAATTAGAGTTCTAAGGGCAAATCCTAGTAAAGGCAGTTAGTTACTTTTATATAAATTTGAATACTAGATTGTGGATACCAGTGTTCTTTGGTGGTTGTGTTTCATTTAACCGCACATCTCAGGAATGGTCAACTTGAGACTGTGCAAGACTACAGCACGTGTGCACACTTCATTTATATTCATATCATCCTCATTCATTCTCTGAAGTAATATCTTAACGGTGGTTCCAGAGGTTAAACAGAAAAAGAAAGTAAGATATTACACAAGTGTGTAATAAGCTGAAAGAAGTAGTCAGTAGAATAATAATCCAGAGATTTATGTTATGAAACATTTAATTTCTTTAAACTAATATTAATTTTCACATTTACAAAATATTGCACATATTACCTTTGTAGATGGTATAAATTATCTAAGAATCCAGAATGTATAAAGAATGTTAAAGAAAATAGACAATTAGCAGGTGATCTTTCACAAGTAGTGTAAAGTCAGGTAATTCCCGTGAATCAGTTTTATCTGAGTGAAGGTTTGTGAGTATAAATAGGTTATTAACATTAAATTAAATAATAGATAATTCTTTTATTCTGATCAGTACATAATAATACATTATGCAGATCATGCCATGAATATAATACAATTAATTATAAAATAAAAAGTATATGTGATTAAAGTCTGTATTAGCAAATATAATACATTAAATATATGAAAATATTACATATATAAGAACTAGAAAAAATTCACTTATCAAAAGGCAATAGTGAAAATTATTTGAGCACGTATTTATGTACAAATTTAACGGGATGCAGAAAGTTAAGGTTTTTTTTAATAATGTTTTAATAGGAAGGGTTTTTTTAATAATGTTTAATTGTTATTATTTAAAATTTTATAGGAATATTATTTCTGTTGAAGAATATTTTCTAACTATTCTTAAAATAAATTGGTGAGAAGATTTTTAAATGTTTGATAATTTATTAAAAATGGTTACAGAGGTATGCATAATAACATCTTTTCTTGCTAGCCAAAATATTGTAGTTATACCAAAACAGTTGTCTGTTGTAAGTAGACAGTTGTCTACATTAGTAGATAAATATATATATATTTTTTTTTAACTACTATACTTTTTAGTAGAAATAGCACATTTATAAATATAATCACAAGATGTGAAGTTAGCATATTTAATTTTCTAAATATTGATCTACACGATTGTAGATCATTATCATTATATACACCAAACAATGATCTGTCAGCCTATTTCTACATCTTGCATTCGTTCTGGGTTTTTGAGGGAGCCCAAGAGAACACTGTAAACTTCAGGTCCCTGTCTGGGCGCCATTTTGTGGTAAGCTTTTTGTCCCAATTCAGACACCATTTTGTAAGCTTATAAAATATCAAATTTAAATTATACACAAAGATAAAATTTTTAATGAATACTAAAAAAAATGAACTTAGTATTGTTGAATTTGCGAAACAATGTATGAAGACTCTGCTGCTTAGGTTGTTCTCTTGAGTTTTACAAAAAAAAAACAGTTACATTGACTTAACACATCAAAAAATGTTACTAACAGCAGTGAATAATTGTACATTATTTATAAGAATAAAAAAAATTACAAACAATAAAATCTACTTGAATTCGTAGAACCACTATTACATGTCTACTTTTACATATCAGAATTTTACAAAATATCTTATTAATACTTATAGTACTAAGGAATTGACCAATCCAAAATTAATTCTAATTATAATTTTGAACATATTTGTCATTATAACATGTTACATTTTTAATAATACTATTTTTTTTAAATAGTCGACGGATAAGCAATTTTCTAATGGATTCATGAAATGTTTCTATGGAGAGGCCTTTAATATTAGATTCTCATACTTGTCTACCGTATATAACATAGATTGAAAATCTCAAAAACAGTTTTTCTTTAAAATAGTCACTGCACTCAACTCGCCAAGACAAATTCCAACACATAACTGCATCTTTCTGATGGTCTTACCGGTCTAACCCCACCACCATTTCTCAGAATTATACAGTCTGTGTGAATACGTGTATGCACACTAAAGTAACGCTTTGTGTGGGAAACGTTTGTTCATATTTCAAGCATGATGTCATACTGCGATTAAATTTTATTTTAAGAAAGAATTTGTGATAAGTAATGAATCATGCTGCGATTATCCACAATTGTTTTTGAATAAATCAATTTAACTTTTGCGTTTAAAAATCGTTTGTCGATGTATTAAGAAATTTATAAAATAAAATGTACAAAATACAAATAAATTAACCAATGTAATTGAGTCTTATGAACATAATTTAGGTAAAAATAAAAATTTATAATTGTTACAACACACATTATACTTTCAACTGGTATATAACTTAAGCTTAATAAATATGTAATAATGATCACAGGCTTAGTATTTTATTAAGGTACTTGAAAGGAAAACAGCTCAGTTTGATTTTGTGAACGAAATCGATTTGATCATCCCAAACATGGCATCCAATAAAATACCCAGAAATTTTAAATATTGGCAACAAATTATTGTTATCATTTACGGAAATTCTGTCCACACAATCAACAGTGTTACATCTACTTGAGAAGTACAGTGCAAATTGTTATATCTGTACTTAAATTTAAATACTTAAAATCCACTCGGAATAATTTTTTGAACTGCTTTCATAGAATTTTTAATTCCTTTTAAAAAATTATCTTCAGATATAGATAGAGTTGTATCATGTTCAAAGAGTATAACAATGAATGGTTGAAGTTTTGATACAGGTCATTAATAAACAAGAAAAGCAAGGGATCAAGGACAATCCCTGAGAGATTCTGCATTCTATATCTTGAAATGAGGAGTAAATTTTACACGTATATTCTTATCAAAAGATGAAATTTCAGTTATCTGTTTATGACTGTACCCAATTGTATGCACCTTCTGCTACTACCAACCTTCTAATTTCATTCATCAGCAGTAAAGTGTGGAATTGAAAAAAGAAGAAAAAATCAAATGCATTACCTTAATAAGATTGCAAATTATTGAAAATGGAATTTTTTTAATAAGATTGCAAATTATTGAAAATGGAATTTTTTTATCTATGCAATTTACACATTTCCAAGAACTGAAAAATTGATGTGCCAGTAGACATTTTTTTCCTAAAACCATAATAAAATTTTTTTATATAGTTGGTGCTTCAAGAAATACTAATGGTCTGTTTTCATAATTTTTTCAAGTATTTTAGAAAGTACAAATAATAATGAAATTGGCTTATAATTTTGTAAATTAAAAGAAATAAGAATAAAAAAGTGAGAGTGACTATGACTCTGTTAAGGGCGCTGCGTGACCTTAGGGGAGGTTAGTAGGTGGTAACATCTCCAGTGTTGCACATTCATAGGTGTTGGATAAGAGCATACCACATTTGCTGGCTTTGCCCATGCAGGATGGCTTCTGAAAAGGAGGTTCTGCTTCAGTGCTCTTTGCTGAGGAATGTCACTAGTAGTGAATAAAGCTTCCCTAAAAAGGGTCGTCCGAGTAAATTACCTTGGATCAAAATGGACTGTGGGGCTCAGAGGGAAGATTTCAGTCATCTGTCTCGAAGTAGCGTTCTGTAACATCTGAGAGTGAAATTCCCATTTGGCTTCATGTATCGTTCCTTCATACCAGGTAGGTGCTGTTTTTTTGAGGTCGAAAAATGCTTTCACATTATCACCAGTGACAAAACTACAACAAAAAAAGCCTCTTCACAAATACCAAAAATATTAAAATAAGATTAAAACTAAAATAATAAAATGAACTTCACCATTAGGATAAAATACACAACACAAAAACAAAATAAAATCAAAATTTATGGTTGTTTAACATTAAATTTTATGAAGTATATTGATACTTAGAAGTAGCAATATTCTGTCTAGTATATTCTTACCATTGCCTAGGACGCAGCGAATGTCCATTGATAATTTAAATTTACAATGCAAGACCGCATAGCATATGCCATCCAGAAGGATGCCACACAGTCAAGCAGCAGTCGCATCACAAGCATAATAGTGCATTTTCTGCTGACATCAGGTAACCACAAGTAGCGCTGATGTATCCTAATTGCAGTCAGCAGGGGACCACTTCCTCTCAGTGAATTTCTCTGCATGAAGTGTCCCTTGGCAACACCATATCTTTGATGTGTCAAAGTTTTATCTACTGTAGCTGTCTAGTCACCTGACTGCCTTGTTTGAAAAGTATTTTTAATGGAATTAATAAAATCAATAGTAGTAACATGAGAGGTAAAGATGGTTGACTACATGCACCTTTAGCAACGGAATCCGCTTGTTCATTACCCACTATTCTCACATATCTAGAGATCCAACAGAGATTCACTTATGTGTTTTGACAATTCAACTCAGCGATTGTATTATGAATTTCGGTAATGATAGGATGTCTAGAATACAAATCTTCTAAAGCTTGAAGTGTACTACATGAATCCCTACAAATAAGGATATGATGATGTTTTGACTTTAATGATATTCAAAGCCATATTGATGGTGTACAATTCAGCATTGTAGACAATTGTAACACCAGGTTGACCAAACATATAGTTTCTGTCATTTACAACAAAAGCGTATCCAGTGGTATCATTCTGTTTTGACCCATCTATGTATACTACTTCATCTGTGTTTGTCTTAATTAGAAAATGGTAAAATGTTTGATGAAAGACGATAGGAATTGTTAATTTTTTATTATACATGGTGAGGTCATAATTAAACTTTCTGGGGTTGAGTGTATATCCCTCTACGGAGGATATACACAGGGATAGGTTGGGACAATGGAAGGGGTGTCAAAATTTAAAAGACACATTAGATGCTGAGTACAAACACCCATTAGTGCTGTTTATGTAGGCGTTTTTCATATCGTAATTGAAGATTTGCAAGGACTGCTTTAAGAACCAGGTGATTTGACATCGGTTATTTAAAAAATCCTTCCTTGTAATTTCCAGTGACAAGACTTCAACCAAATTTGTTTTGCCACTTGAATGTAAGTGTAACCGTGACATGTGTACATACAGTGTGTGACAGCCTCATTTGAATATTTTAAAGGAACAGTCTGACATTGTACTGATATGTTCCCTTATATACTGTTCACTTTCTTTTGAGTTACTTCAAATAGCAAAATTTTGAACCAGCAAAGGATGTCATTATATAACAACCTTGTATGGCTCAACCTCCCAACCTTCATCACATCAGTGATATGCACCGTAGCCTATCAATGAGATTTGTTTCACCAGTGATTAGAATACACGTTTGTCAATACATCAAACGTTTCTTTTGTTTTAATCTTTTCCCATCACAATGATCCCGCGGTTGATTGGTATCCGCGAAAATATGTTGGTATCTCTGATTGCCTCAAAAATTACGATAATTTAATTGCAGAATTATTTTGCGCATTTCTACCGCGTTTTTTATTAGCGAAATTTTTTTTTGTTCTCTGTTATGAAACATAGTTTGCTGATTTAAAAAATAATACTTTCAAGCAAATCGGTTGAAAATTGGGCAAAATATGATGAAAAACCCATGTCATAAATCACAGATTAGTAACATATGTTAGTATAAGTGAACGTAGATTCAGAAAACTACGTTTTATAAAAATTCCCACCACTCAAAAGGTTATTCATATTGACAAAAAACCATTTTTACTGTAAACTCTTATTCATTATGAATCGTTATATGTTACATGTTTACCGATACCATTTGTCAGAAAAGATATTTATAGACCTCAAGTAAAGTGACGTATTTATGACCACAAATTCCTTCTTTTTTTTTTTTTCGTGCTGTATATCATAATTTATTATGTGTTTCAATACATCGATATGTTGCTAGTAAGATAAGCTATACATTTCTGAGAGAAAAAATGGTCATATTCTTTCTAGTCTAAATAAAACATTTTACATCGTATAAACAAAATAAGCGACTTAGATACCATATAAAATGATTTCGTAACAGTGTTTTAAAACTGTCTCCCAAAAGGCATACCGTACCATTAAATTTAGCCGTGGTTTGGCAAACACTGCTCCGTTTCCAAATGCGACTGTCATGGGTGCTACCCGGCCAAGAAGCATCAACGCTAGTGATTTTTTCAGTGGAATCACATGTTACCTGAACGTTGATGCTGGGATACTTCTTACGGTTTACGTAACAGTCTCCGTAGCGTGCTGGTTTATTTATTTCTAAGTGCGTGCAGCACTTAGAAATAGTGCTTAGAAAAAGTGCTGTGGATTGCACATCCACAGCACCTATTACGCTCGGCATTTTAAAGCGAGAACTCCATTTTCTCTTAGCTTCATTTAACTCATGAGCATTCTGTGGAATCCACTCAGATGCCTTTTTGTTTATTTTATTCAGAACATAATCAAAAGTTTTTCATAATGTAGAATGGTGAATCCCGAAGTCTTCATTGACACCGTTTTGAAATCCAGGGTCTGATAAGTACCGCAAAAATACTTCCATCTTCTGTTGCGATGACAGAGGTACCTCCTCGCTTTTCATTACTTTGTTCCAAAAAAGCGTTCGTCAAAAATTCAACCGATTGTTTTGTAAAACGAATTAGTTCTTCATATCTTCTTGGACTCAATACTCGCCTTTCTTTGTAAGTTTTTGGTTGACGAATGTTGACAAAGGCAGCCATACCAAGTATAAAAAATTAAATGAAAGTTTAATAAGGTTACTAAATAGCTACCTTGAAATTCTACCAGTAAATACTTGAATACTCTTCCGAACTTAGGATTTTATTCACTCGTTTTAAGTAAAGTCTGACCGGAATCAGTAATTGCGTGTAGTTACAAGTAAACGCTTGATAAGTAAAGGTTATTCACTTCCCTATTTTACTAGTAAAGAGAATACTTGTCAAGTATTTGGTTTACCGTTGTTTATTCACAGAACTGCAAGTAAACACCTGTATAATTGCAAGTAAAAGTAAATACTGGTTTTTATTCACTTCACTATATATCTGGAAATTTATGTTTATTTATTTTCTTTTTTTTATACAAGACAGGCTATTTTTGATTTGTTTTTTCTCATTTTTTTGTATCCATTTCTATGTAGTTGAATTTTTCTAAAAGTTTGTATTTTTGTCTTTATATTGAGGGATCCAAAAAAATGTACTCACTGTTTGCTAGTCCATATCACATGAAAAATTTGACATAACATGATTATTTTTGGCATTGAGGGAGGGTTTGGTATGTGTTCAAAATGATCACTAGCAGCATCTATATAACGCCCATGGCACCGAACTGCACACAGAACTACATCTGTTAGTGTATTTGGTGTAATGGCATCACATGACTCTATGATTTTTTCATGCAGCTCATCAATCGGTGCTGGTTTTTATTGATATGTCATTCTTGATGGTTCCCTACAAGTAGAAGTACAGAGTGTCAAATCAGGAGACCGAGGTGGGTACGCAACTGCATCTCTTTGACCCACCCATCATCAGGATTGAGTTTTATCGAGGTACAAACTGACATCTCAATGGTAGTGAGGCAGGGCTCCATCTTGTTGCATGTAAAAAAGTTCATTTCTCTTCAGGCTTTATAAATATCTTATTTATGATCTCCTTTAATGGTTGAACTTGAAAAACTATTGAACATTTTCGTAGAAGATTGTACTCAATGTCGTATTCCTGTGACAACTATTATTAGTTGTGAAAGAGCATTAAGTTTGCATGAACTATTAACACCTAAATACCATGATGAAAATATCAACGTATTTAATGCAAGCAAAGGATGGTTTGAAAATTTTTAAAAACATTCAGACCAAGGTGAAGCAGCCAGTGCAAATGAAGAAGCTGAAAAATTCAAAAAAGATTGACAAATTATCATGAGAGAAGAAGGGTACATGTCATAGCAACAATTTAATATTTTTAAAACATTAAAACAGTTGGTGTAAAAAGTATATTAAAGTTGGTGTAAAAGTTTGATTTTTTGGAAAAGATGCCTAAACGTACTTTTATCGCAAAAGAAGAACACCCATATGCTCAGTTTTAACATATCTAAAGATTGATTCATACTTTTCCTTAGAGAAAATGCAAAGGGGAACGGTAAACTAAAATCGCTGCTTGTATATCACTCAGAAAATCTTGCTTTTAAACAAATTAACAAACAATCTCTTCACATTTATTGGACATCCAACCAAAAAGCATGAATAATGAGGCACATTTTTCTGACTGGTTTAAAACTTGTGTTAGTCTGCATTCCCAAAGATTAAAAAAAAACATTCTCTCAGGTGGTTTCTGCGACTAACAGTTCAAGCAATGAGATCTGTGATTTACAAACATTCTGGAATTAATATAACATCGTTTATGCTGTACACACTGTTGGCGAAGCTTGGAAAGAAATCAAAGAGAGTACGCATTGTGGAGTATGGTACAAGATCAAACTGCATTCGATGATAACGGACAAGGAATTACAGGTACTATTAAAAATGACGTTGTGCAACTTGCCAGCAGTTGTAGGGCTAGAAGTTGATGCTGAAGATGTAAATGAACTTGTGGAAGGAGATAAACAACGTTTGGAAAATGAACACTTGTTAACAGTAGCAGAGTCGCCAAATGAGCAGCTAGATGACAATTCGAGTATCAGTGCCACATCATTTAAATCAGGGTCATCAAAAATCAACAGTGGTGAACCTTAAACCTCATTCTCCATCTCTCAGCCACAATTAACAGTAAAAGGATTATAGGAGGCATTTGGATACATCAAAAAATTTTATGATTATGTAACTGAAAATGATCTTGATCAAGAACGAAGTACAAAAGTTGTAAATGGACTGTTGGGTGATAGAAAATACTACGCAAAGTAAACATGGACAGTTATTTCAGGAAATCAAAGCTTGAACTAAATTACAATTTTTGTTTTTTTAATATTCCTTATTGTATTCAGGCCTATACATACATTTATTTTAAGGTAACAATTTTTTTTTAATAATACTGTACTGTATTATGATTTTTCTATTGTACTCTATTATTCTTATATTTTTTACTTTGTTTCTACAACACTGTACTGTATGTAATCATATTTAATGTACTGGATTTGATTTATATTCTATTAATTAAAGTATGTTTAGCCAAACTGTCTAAAAATTCTGTGTCTTCTACCTGCAAAAACAATTAAGAATTTAGCCTACTAAATATGTACACATACAGATACTATACTGCACAGTAGTACAGTACTGTACTATATACCTTTTTTGAGAAAACAGTTTTGATTTATCCGGTTTTAATTTACACTAAAATTTTCAGGGATGAATTAACCATGTAAAATCAAGGGATCCTGTATAAATTTTTAAGCTTATTTAATGTATTATCTATCAACTCCAGATTACACCTTTTTTTTTCTTTTTTGGAAATTGTAAACCTTTTATTTAAAGATAAATAAACTTCACTTATAGCAAATTTCAGAGAAGTTGCAATTATTTATTATATGATTTAGTTAACTCTTACTAGTTACCACTTTTTTTTCAGTTTCAAAATCATGAATCATGATTTTCATCTTGTATTATATTTTTATGTTATTTTATTTTAAACATTTCTGTCAATTTCCTGTTCTTTAATTTATGTTCAAGTATTATGACTATAGTGGAAATGACATTTCAGGTCATGAAATCCACTACTGCTTCTATTAAATCTAGGCTAGAGCACATTGAAAAAATTCACCGTAAACCCACAACTTCTCTAAAGCAGTCTGTGTTAAGTTATTCAAGAATAAAGAAAGAGCATTCAAGCTGTGGTTATTAAATAATGAGATTAATGCTGCTACAGAAGAACTGCATATGGATCAAATTCATATAACGGACAGCTGTAGTGTGAAGCCTTCTCTTTCGATTGTTGCTGCACCAGTTTCTGTAGACATATTAGCCTGGCCATGACCTTCGTTTGGATAACATCTGGTTTTTTTTTGCCGAAAAAATTATGTGTTTTATTAGAGCAAGGAATTGTCATGAAATTTCATATGAAACTTGGAAAAACTGCTGTTGAAACTTAAATTTAAAAAAAAGTATATGGTAATGAATGTTAATCACATGTGCGAGTTTTGGAGTGATTTAAGCTTTTCCAAGACGGCCGAAAAGACGTTGAAGATGATGTTTGTCCAGGTAACCCTGCCACATCAAAAACAGATGATAATATTGAAAAAATTGGTAATCTGATCCGATCTGATTGTCAGTTAACTATTCGTGTGATTGCTGAAACTGTAGGAATTGACAAAGATTGCATAAGGCAAATTTTATGTAATAATTTTAACATGCAAAAAGTGTGCGTGAAAATGTTACCTAAAATTCTCACAATTAAACAAAAAGAGCTTTTGAAAATGTTTGTTCTGACACTTTGAATGCCATTGAAAATGACCCAAACTTCTTGGAAAGGGTAACATGTGATGAATCTTGGTTTTTCATTTATGATCCAGAAACTAAGTGTCAATTCATGTATTGGAAGGCCCCAACTTCAAAGCGATGATTGTTTTTAAGATATTCATGGGATTGTGTACCTTCACTGGGTTCCTGAAGATCAAACTATTTATCAGCATTACTATCTTGAGGTCCTTGCTCAACTCTGTGAAAAAATAAGAAAAAACAATTCAAATTGTTGAATTCATACAAGACTTCCAGCAGTATTTCAAAAACAAAGGAAAATTTGCATGGAGCGTTGTAGGGATTGAAGGGGATAATAACTAAATATGTATAAATTAAAAATAAAATATTTTACAGCATTAGTCTTATTATTTAACAGCCACACCTCATATGTGTGTTTGTGTGGACTTCATACAATCCAAATCATTGACTTAATTAGGATGACACTTCTTACACTTATAAATTCTGGAAATAGGATGGGAGAGTATGGTGTTTGCTGAAATGTTAGAATACTGTGCACATAATCAGGGTTGCATTTTCATTTTGGTCTCAAAATTCTTTAAAGGTAATTAGCAAGTGATAATAAAAATTAAAAATTTTAATTTAACTTCCCCCTTTTAAGCACACTTTGTCTCAGAAAAGCTTGGATAGACTTTTATAGCTATGTTAAGTTGGTGTTGATCCCAAGAAGCTCATAGTCCCTAGCTAAGTAGGACATGTATAACCCAACCAGCTATATTTAATATAAATTAATGATTTACGATTTAAGAAAACAGGACAAAATAATATATTTTCTTATTTCAGTTAAAGTAATTATAATGAAACACAAACTAAAATATTTTTTGAGAAATTATTTTATGTAGTTATTATAGAAGAAAACTCATTCAAGACAACGTATGCTGTTATTTAGGTTGACGAGAACCTGGTGTTAAAGTGATAGTTTACTTTATATTTATCATTCTCATTAAAACTTACTAAATGGAAATTAGTAATTACACTCACATTTTTCCTAAGTTATTATAAATTGTTTTATTATGAATATTAAAGTAATGACACTTTTTAAATCAGTATTGATGTATGATAAAAGATTTTTTTTACAGTGTAGATTCGCTCTACAAGACCAATAGATTCCAAGTAATGGATGGGGATGATGTTTTTCCATTGAGGAGGTCAGTGGATGATAAACAGCTTAATGGAGTCGAATTTGTCTCTTTGATTTCTGATATTATACGGATGAAGAAGAACATATGTGTTTGTAGACACTTTAACAGTCTTAATAAAGATTTGATTATGAAGTAAGTGTACATATATGTAAGAAATTTATGAATTCAGTATTATTTTTTAGTTGATTATAACATACTGCTAATAACAAAACAATGATGCCCATGCATATAAAGATCTAAAAATATAATTTTACAAGGTACTTAGATGAATTTGAAAGGCTGATTAAATAAAACAAAATTGTTTGTTAAATTTATGTCTTATTACTGTTCAGTTCTGGATTTACAGCAATTTCGTTGCTTTGATCAGTTCTAGAAATATCTCTCCAAATAGTTTTTTCACGTAAATTAATACAAACTTCAGTTAGTATGAAGTTCATTTATGGTCTCAAACTGGGCTCATTTTAGTGTTTATTCTGATTTGTTAAGGCTAGTTTAAATCACATGAGGCCAGTCCTTAGCATAAAATGGATGGTCGTTTTGTTGGTAGGTAGGAACTGTCGATCTGACAAGGTGGATGATCATTTTACAATGCCTATTGTTATGCCTTCATCAAGTTTGGACAGTTTGCCTATTTATATGTAACATTCTGTAACATCTGAGTTATAAATCTGCCAAACTACTGGCAGATAGCATTATTTAAACTAATCAAATAGTACATCTCCCTTCTCTGTTAATGATGCCATAGTCTACATTTCAAATCCTACTTGACTAGACAGACTATTATATTTTTTAATTTCAGTGAAATGAGAATATTGTTTTACCTGTGCATCATAGTTCTAAGTACCTTTCATTCTCTATAATCAGACACTTTTATAAAATATGAGTCATTTTATAGGATTGTTTAAAATTAACATTAGTTTAAGCAGTAGTTTTTCTTTATAAGCAGTAAAAATTCCATCATTTTATCATAAACAGCAGTGACTTCATTACATTATGAATATTTTATTTCTCCATGTATGTGTTAGCAACTTTTTACTAGAAAAAGCTTTGTGTCTGTTGTCTGAAAGTTGAACAGGTTGCTTATGCAGTAGGTTTAGTAAAAAAAAAAACATAATTCCTTATTTAAGATTAATTTATTTAGCTATTTTCTTGCATTCATAAAGTAATAATAAATATTTTCTTTAAATTAGTTACATATTCTGTACTTCAAACAAGCTGAATAAAAATAAAATATTGGTGCTTCAGGTGTGTCTGACATAAATTGGAACCCATTTCTGTCATCTAATAAGAGTAAAACAAATTTTTTAGAGTTTTTTGGTTATTTATTTTATCATATCTTTCAGTTTTGGTTATTTTGTTATAATGTTACAAAATTACAATATTTAGTTATCCATGTTCAAAGTTAATCCCTTTTTATTGCTGGTATCATTCAGTTTTGATGCAATGTCACTATACCATTTATGTTAATTTTTTCTCCCCACAATCTTCAAAAGGCATCCAGTGCATTCAAAATACAAGTTTCACCAAACTTAACCATCCTAGTGAATCATTATTCAACTGATAGGCATTTTAATTCTCCTCTAGGTGTTAACTGTCATGCCTTGCCATCACAATCCACCTGTACATTTGGAAAAAGTGTAGATTTTTTTTTTTGGTTTATAAATACTAAGAACTAGTTATAGAATTAATGTTAGTTCACTGGTGATAATTGTTTCCTCTATATTGGTTTTACCAATAAGTCTTCAATTCTTTTATTATGTGACCCCTGAAACTATCCATAATGAGGAGGGCTAGATACTTTAACTATAAACACAGATTATATTGTAAAATGATATCACTCAATCCACTGTGTGATATAACTGCATTTTACCATTTGGTTGTACCAAAACAAGGATTCCCTGTACAAAAGTTGATTCCCATGGATTAATTTGAACTCTTAGTATTGCCATTTTTTCAGATAACGTAAAATGACAACTCATTTCAATTGGCTGTTAGAGTACTCATTATGTTGCAGTGTAATTTTTTGTCATCAGTTCTTACAGTTATATTAATGTTCCTTTTATCTTTTACTACTTACAAAATATCAAAACATTTAGGGATCTGACATCATTGACAATTTACAAAAATAAATAACATATTTCTTGCCACTGTGTAAAATTAAATTGTGAAATAATTGGATTTTCTTTCTTTTTTTTAATATAATCAACTAGATTGTTTTTATGTCTAGTTCTCATAGATAAATTGCACAACTACATAAACCTAAGCTTCTTATTATGACTTGGAATTGAAGTTTTTCCTTCCAAATACTTTATAAGCTTTAATTCATAACTTACGTAGTGCATCTATTGGAATGTTATTGTTCCTAAAATGTTACAACTGTTTAAAAAACTTTTGTTTACAATAGGAAATTTACTTGATTAAGCATTTGAGAGATGCCTAGAAACACAGTATTTTATTGTAATCTTAAATTTTTTTGCCAGCTGTGCACCAGCTTTTCATTCATTGCATATTCTTGCCTCACCACTCTACAATCATGTTGCTTGGCAGATGCTAAGCAGCATAATTGCAGTTTGAAAAATTGGTGCTTTTTTTCATTTTTTCTTAATGGGCAAGACCATTAAATAGTGTAATAAGGTAAAATGTTTACTAGCTGAAACTAATTATTAGTTTGTCCCTATCATTATAAAATGCTATTTGAAACATCTTAAGTTAATATTGCTGTTAAGACTCAGGTTTGATTCCATGCTCTTTAAATTTTATTAAAGGAGGAATTTAAAATTTTATTAAATATTGAATAATGATCAAAAATTATCTAATAAAAATATTAATTCAAATACAATATTTAAACAAACACAATTACAACCCATTAATATACCTGTATTTAGAAATAATATGTTAGAATGGCAGCACTATTTTATTATATTTATTGATTTAATGCATAATAAAGATGATTTAACTAATATTTAAAAATTACACTATCTACATTCTTCGTAGAAGGATGAAGCCTTAGCTATTATTATGATCTGCCAATAACTAACAAAAATTATATTATTACTCTAGAATTATTAAAGTTACAATTTGACAACAAATATATAATTTTATTTCATGATGCTGAGTGCATTTTAAGATCAGATTCTACAATATTACAGAAGAAGATTCTGTAGATACTTTACCTAAATTTATTAATGAAATCTCCTCAAATGTGAATTTGCTTGAAGCAATGCAACTTCCTGTAAACAAGTATGAATTTATTGTCATCCCAATTTCTAGCATCAAGATTGGATTACAATACTTAAGGATTATGGAAGGAAATATTGTCAAATGAAAGATTTCCCACCTT
This sequence comes from Lycorma delicatula, assembly GCF_047948215.1. Lineage (NCBI taxonomy): Eukaryota > Metazoa > Arthropoda > Insecta > Hemiptera > Fulgoridae > Lycorma > Lycorma delicatula. Next base: position 263,240,803 of record NC_134455.1, on the reverse strand, counting down.
CAAAAATTTTATCAAATTTCTTAATTTGAGATGACAACTTCTCAAAAATATTAATGCATTCACTTCAAACACGCAAGTGAAAAGAGATAAGGAAACCAAAGGACAGGGTTATAATAATTCAACTAAATCTTTAACCAAATGCTTTATTTTCAGTCCTAATAAGCAGTATAAAGGAAATAATGTCAGTTTTTATTCAAAATTTAATTCTAAGTAATGTTTGTTTGTAAGTCAAACCATCATTTACAACAATGTAAAAGATTCTTAAATTTTTTCATCAATGAACACAGACTTTTTGGGGCATAATAATTGTTGTTTTATTTGTTTAAATAAAGGCCATTCTATTAATGAGTGTTACTCAAAAAATCTATATGATTTGAACGAAAAAACATTATACACTCAATTTAGATAGCAATAAGCCTGAAAGTAATGCCTATTGTTCATTTAATAGTCAAACGAAAATACACTTTTATCAACAGCCATATGTAACACCAACAACATTTATGGGTATTGTCATTCATGTAGAATCTTATTAGGTTCTGGTAGCCAGGAAAATTTTTGCACATATAAATATCCTCAAAAATTAGGACTTAAAGTCATTAAAAATTATCTCTTCATTTCAGGCATAAATAACTAATTATCTCAGTCCAAATACAGTGTTACACTACATTACACTCGATATAAGAACTTTTTATTCAAAGTACAATATACTGCTTTATGTGATATATTAAACAAAAGTGTTCAGAAGTGGAAAGAGAAATGAACATTGGTAAAATAGACGGAGCATACAGGAAAGTTAAGGAAAATTTTCGGGTACATAAATTAAAATCTAATAATGTGTTAAACAAAAATGGTATACCAATATGTAATACGAAAGGTAACGTCGATAGATGGGTGGAATATATTGAAGAGTTATACGGAGGAAATGAATTAGAAAATGGTGTTATAGAGGAAGAAGAGGAAGTTAAGGAGGATGAAATGGGAGAAACAATACTGAGATCTGAATTTAAGACAGCATTAAAAGATTTAAATGGCAGAAAGGCTTCTGGAATAGACGGAATACCTGTAAAATTACTGCGCAGTACACGTGAGGAAGCGATTGATAGATTATACAAGCTGGTGTGTAATATTTATGAAAAAGGGGAAGTTCCGTCAGACTTCAAAAAAAGTATTATAGTCATGATACCAAAGAAAGCAGGGGCAGATAAATGTGAAGAATACAGAATAATTAGTTTGAGTCATGCATAAAAAATCTTAACTAGAATTCTATACAGAAGAATTGAGAGGAGAGTGGAAGAAGTGTTAGGAGAAGACCAATTTGGTTTCAGGAAAAGTATAGGGACAAGGTAAGCAATTTTAGGCCTCAGATTAATAGTAGAAGAAAGATTAAAGAAAAACAAACCAACATACTTGGCGTTTATAGACCTAGAAAAGGCATTCAATAACGTAGACTGAAATAAAATGTTCAGAATTTAAAAAAATTAGGGTTCAAATACAGAGATAGAAGAACAATTGCTAGCATGTACAGGAACCAAACAGCAACAGTAATAATCGAAGAACATAAGAAAGAAGCCGTAATAAGAAAGGGAGTCCGACAAGAATGTTCCCTATCCCCGTTACTTTTTTATCTTTACATGGAACTAGCAGTTAATGATGTTAAAGAATAATTTAGATTCAGAGTAACAGTACAAGGTGAAAAGATAAAGATGCTACGATTTGCTGATGATATAGTAATTCTAGCCGAGAGTAAAAAGGATTTAGAAGAAACAATGAATGGCATAGATGAAGTCCTACGCAAGAACTATCGCATGAAAATAAACAAATACAAAACAAAAGTAATGAATTGTATTAGAAATAACCAAGATGGACCAATGAATGTGAAAATAGGAGGAGAAAAGATTATGGAGGTAGAAGAATTTTGTTATTTGGGAAGTAGAATTATTAAAGATGGACGAAGCAGGAGCGATATAAAATGCCGAATAGCACAAGCGAACGAGCCTTCAATCAGAAATATAATTTGTTTATATCAAAAATTAATTTAAATGTCGGGAAAAAATTTTTGAAAGTATATGTTTGGAGTGTCGCTTTATATGGAAGTGAAGTGTGGACAATTGGAGTATCTGAGAAGAAAAGATTAGAACCTTTTGAAATGTGGTGCTATAGGAGAATGTTAAAAATCAGATGGGTGGATAAAGTGACAAATGAAGAGGTATTGCGGCAAATAGATGAAGAAAAAAGCATTTGGAAAAATATAGTTAAAAGAAGAGACAGACTTATAGGCTACATACTAAGGCATCCTGGAATAGTCGCTTTAATATTGGAAGGACAAACAGAAGGAAAAAATTGTGTAGGCAGGCCACGCTTGGAATATGTAAAACAAATTGTTAGGGATGTAGGATGTAGGGGGTATAATGAAATGAAACGACTAGAACTAGATAGGGAATCTTTGAGAGCTGCATCAAACCAGTCAAATGACTGAAGACAAAAAAAAAAAAATTGATATATCAGACAACCTTCCTGAACCACATTTGACATTACTACTCTTAATTAATCTTCGTAATATATTTCTAGCAGATTCCAAGTTCAACATAGAAAATAACATTGACATAATGATTGGATCTTAATTCTATTTGAATCTTATCTAGCCTGGGAAATTCATTTGAAATTCCAGATATCCTATTATTCAGTAAACTAAATTAGGATATATACTTAGTGGTCAGTCGCCTTCCTAATAACATTAAGGGCAACAATTCTTGCTCATAACACTCATAGAAATTTCTCAACTACACTTGAGAATTTCTGGAAAATTGAATAAATTAATACTGATGCTTCAGTTAATGAAACCTCTCCGTGTGTACATTTTCAATTCAATACTACCCAAAATAATCAAGGCAAATTTGTCTTGTTAACACACAAAGATAATAACATTAAGTAGGTGATTCTTTTGTTAATGTAAAAAAGTCAAGTCAAGAATTGAATAAATTAGAATAGTTAAATGTAATTAATAATATAAATAAAGATGTATTTAGGTAGTTAAGGATTCACTTAAAGAAAATTAATGTTAATAATTTGGTGAAAACAATTGTTAGTGAAATTAATCTGAAGAAATTGCGTAAAGAAAACGAATTGAAGAATTCAAAACTGTCATGTAGTAGTGATAAAAATAGAAATGTTGGTATTTCACAGTAAAAATAATAATAATAACGATATAAAAAAGAATAAAAAATTTTTTAGTAATATTGATTTAACTGGAAATAGTGAATATAGCAAAGTAAAAAAACCAAAATTGGATTTGTCATCATCATCTTCTTGTCAGAGTAGTAGCAATGTAGATTCTGTTTCAGATATGGATAGAAGTAAATCTACCGAACCTAGCTCAAGTAGTTCAGATTAAGATTTAGGTACTAGGAGGACATAAAAAAAGAAAAATGATTATGTAAGATACAAAGAGTGTGAACATGACAGAAAGAAGATAAAAAAGAATACAAGTGTATGCATTATAAAAAAATATTTGATAATAGAATTGGATTAAGCCAGCACATTACAGTATGTCTTGCTAAATATATCTATCGTTGCAAATTTTGTACAAAGAAATCTCTTTCTGGTAAACAGTTACATAAGTATTACTGTCGTAAGAGAAGCTCTGTAAACCATTTTTATTTACAAATTTAAAAAACATAATTCAGAAATGATGTACACTTACAATATATTCAGTCAAAAATATATTTATAATTTTTGTAATAAGACATTTAAAATTGGACATGAATTAGATATGCATATTAGTAAGTATAATAAAATATACTTGCAATATATGTAAAAAAATTATGCAATTCAATGATTAAATACATACATTAGGGTTATAATTGTGTCCAGTTTCTAAAATGTGTTAGCGAAATTAAATTTTTCCTTATTATTTTAATAATATAATTAATATGTTCTTTAATTCTAATGGCAAATGAACAATTTGTCATTCCAATATATTTTAAGTCACAATTTTCGCAATTAAGACTATATACTCCTTGTTTTTCTAAATTATAATTATTATTTTGATTTATTTTAATAGAAGGTTCTTGATTATTTATGTATTTTATTGTTTGTTGTATACGCTGTTTTTAATTCAAAAGTGAGCATAAATTATTGCATAACTTGTATTATTAATGGTAAGAAAATGATTCCTTATATCATTCGTAAATGTATGATATCCTTTATATAAAATGCAAAAAGTCAAGTACAAAAGCTTGGTCAGTTACCACCTTCCAGAGTTATTCCTTCCCAACCATTCTCTACATGCACAGTGGACTATAGCAGTCCAATTATGATTTGTCATGATGGGCAGAGGTCTAAGACCTTAAGTAAATCTTATATAGCACTTTTCATATGTTTCACTACAAAAGCTATTCGTTTAGAATTAGTTTCTGATCTGACTTCACAGTCGTTTATTGCAGCATTTAAAAGATTTATATCATGTAGGGGTATTCCCACTAAAGTCTTTTCTGATAATAATTCCAAGTTCCGTTCTGCCAAAAATATACTTTATATTGTATCAATTTTTAAGTTCAGAAAAACTAAAATCAGATATCCAAACATTTTCATCTACACAGGGTATAACCTGGTCATTTATTCCTCCTTCTTCACCCCATTTTGGTGGTTTAAGGGAAAGCGCAATCAAAAGCATTAAATTTCATATGCACCATGCATGAACCCAATTACCAAAAAATTAATCACTTAGGCCATTTGCAGTTACTCCAAAAATTTATACAATCTATCTGGAGACGATGGTCTAAGTACTATTTACATTATTTACAGCAATGCAATAAATGGTGTTTTCCTTCCTGTAATCTTTTTGTTGGAAATTTAGTATTAGTTACCAATGAAAATTCTTCATCCGTGCATTAGAAACATGGAATTATCACCCATGTTTACTGGGGTTCTCACACCTTAGTAAGAGTTGTTGATTTACATACAGTTAATGGTCCATTAAGGAGACCTGTGCAAAAGTTATGTCTGTTACCAATCACAAATGATTGATTTAAATAATATTTTTAAGTAATACTTTTTATTGATTTAATTATTTTCATACTATTGTTCTAGTAATTTCCTTTGATTATATTCTTATAATATGACTGTTAACATGTCCATTAGTATTGTTTTAATATTTATAGCCTAATTTACATATTTGTATTAATTTAATTATGATTTTACATTTGTATTGTACATTATATATATATATATATATTTATATATATATATATATATATATATATATATATATTTAGGTGCAATAAGACCCCAGTAATAATTGATTGATTTTCAGAATTAGGATTCCTAGATTATTTATTATTTTAAATTAATGTGAATGTAATTTCAAACGGTTATAGATTAAATTATTCAGTTATTATTGTTTATTTAGAAATTTCTGATTATTATTAATCTAAATACTACTTACAGGATATATTTACTATGAGCTTTTAATTAATTTATTATACATTTATATGAGTACTGTTAATATTATATCACAGTGAATATAATTACCATTTCAACTAATCATAAATATTAACAATTTGATTATATTACAGTCCATTTATTTATAGTTAAACTTGTTTGTTATTCTGTTGAAATGCTTCATTATTATTATTGTATCATGTATGTAACTTATTGTAATTGCAAAAATCATATGATTTATGTTATAGTTTGTAATAGTTTCATTTACAATGTTAAACTAAAAAAAATCATGATTTATGTTAAGACTCAGATTTCATTTCATGTTCTTTAAATTTTATTGTACATTATTTATTTTAATGGCAGAATTGTAATATATTGAAGAACTTTAAATTTTATTCAAAGAAGGAATTTTAAAAGTCCTTCAGATGGTTGCTCTCAGCTCCCTCCATGCTAAACACAAAGCTTTACTTACACTGGTTCCCATTAGAGTAGCAGTTTAGTATCAGCCATTAGAGAATCAATATGCATTTAACAGTCATATATAATTAATTTATAATGTTACATATATGAAGCATAAGTTTAAATATTCTAATAAAAATAATTTGGAATATAATCAAAACAAAGACTTTAATTAATTTCAATGAACCAGCGAATAAAATAATACTTGGAATAATTTAAACCAAGATGGCAAATTATTTGACAATTGCCACCATTTGTGTATTTGTTCAATTATCGAGATTGAAGAAAGATATTTTACTTCAGTATAAATTATGTTCAGAAAGAATGAGAGATTGTAATGAATAGAAGTTTGCTACTGTAGTAACAGTGTTGTAAAGTTATTCCCGTTTCCTGCTAATATTTTATTTTTTAATTTATAATTTTTCTCTTGCTGTTTCTCATTGAGAAAACTAAGAAGGTACTGCTCCCTTTAGAATACCTTTATTCTAGACAGGATGTATAACTGTTGGATGAAGTAACTGTAGAAACTTGAGAAAGAAAAAGTTTATAATCCTTATCTTTTTATATGTGTTGGACAGCAGCCTATTTATCCTACATAGCCCCAAACCACTGATGAATAAACAACAGCCCACTGCTAAACAGGAACAAAAATAGTCCTTTATTTTACAGTTTGATGGAATAATGGAAGAAAATAAATATTTTTGAATACACTAGCTTAATAACACTGTGACATAGCTTATTCCTGTTACGTAAGCGATTCTGTATCTTATTTGTATTCTGAAAAAAATTTTAGAAATAATCTATTATTTTCTAGCATTATTTCATTGGATTATAATGTAACATGTATTACTATTAGTGCTGGATACAAAAATGGCATTAATATTTTTTTTATATTAGTTTGTCATTTTATTAAAAATTACTGAAATAGCATTTTATTTTATTCGTTTTAATTAAGGGTGTGAGCTTTCTAGTTTGATAATGGTTAAGATAATACAGAAAAAATAAATTAAAAAAAAATTTAAAGTAAAGTACTTGTAGAAAGGTTAGAATAAAAAACTCATGTAATGAGTTCTTTTAAATAATACTGCTTTCAGTATAACCCAAATGTGATTTGATGTACAAGCTCCCCCAACACCCCATTAGAAAATTTGACCAGGCATATAGTGATTTCTATAAATTCTTTAGAAATCTGCTAAAAAGCATATGCAAAAAAACTCATACCTCACAGCTAGCAATAAACAAAGCTCATTTATACAGCCCTCTCTGCCATGCAATAGTATCATTTGCTATTAAAGCTGTTATTGAAAGAGGAAACTTTCCAGCATTTCTGATCTACAAATTCATGTGATTCTTTCAATCTCAATTTCTTCTATTACTTTTAAATAATATTTACTTGAATAAATATTCTGGAACAACTTAATTGATCGAGTTAAATAAGAAATAACATACATAAGATTTATTTTATTTATTAAGTAAGAAATTTAATTACACAATCTTTTTTTTTCTACAAATTTCTTAAAATTTTTAATTTTTATAAAATATAATTAAAAATTAGTGCAACATAATAATATATGATGAGTTTTATCCTTTTTTTAAAAAACAAAACTTTAATCCTGTAATTTAGGCAATAAATGAACAAAAAAAATTCAAAAAGCCTGGGTGTAAGAAAAAGTTGGTCCCCCTGATACCCCCTTAGAAAATCTAACTGGGCACAGTAGAAATTTCTACAAATTTTTTGGAAATCCACTAAAAAGCTGAAAGTGTACCCAAAACGCTCTTTGTTTTACATTTAACTCCAGTTCCTGTAAACCAGTTCACCTGAAAATCAATAGGTCTCTACTCTCAATAGGTTTACATCATCCTACTAAGTTTCATCAAAATTTGTTAAGATTTGCGTCCAGTAGAGCAGACAAAAAAGTTGTGTATATATATATAAATTTTATTAATTAAACCACTTAGTATAAATTATTGAGATAAGATATCTTACCTAAATTTTTCTTGAAAATACTTTGAAGGGATCCCACATCCTCAGTCATGATTGAAATAATTACATTATTGCATAATAAAAATATTAAAGTAATGAAATTTGAATATTAATTTACGTGATTTAATATATATTTTTTTACACATAATTTGTTAATTTTTCATGTAAATTAATACGCAATTTTCATTATTTAAGTATTAGTATTTTTATAATCCAGTAATGGAATTATTTAAATTATTATTGAGGATGCGGGAACCTGGGAATTAAATTACTTAAATGAAAAATTAAGGTGAGGTATGTCTTATCTCAATATTGTTTAATTGGTGGTTTATTTATAATAGAATTGATATGTTATTTGACAGTACAGAGAAATAATATGAATCTTAAAAGGATTAATTTCAGTAAAATAAATTATACATACTTGTGTATGTATAAATTAATAAATTATACATTCGTTGATGTTTATAAACATCAACGGATGCAGTAGCAATTTCCAAATTTTTTGTTTCACTTTGCTAAAAAGGAAATAGATAACTGAATAAAGCAATGGTTGCAGTAAACTCATAATAGCATACAATAATGCTTCATATACGGTGAACTGCTTCACCTAGTAAACTGCACTAAACAGTAGTGAAGAATAATCACAAATGAGTTAAATAGCTACATTAAAGAAAGTTTGTCCTTAATTTTTAAGTGAATAGGTTTTTGTGTAATTTCATAATATTACTTTCTGATATGTTTCAACTGTTATGAAGGATGCATGCCAATATTATAATAAATATGGAAAGGGAGCCAAGATATCTCAAATTCCTAAATAATATAAAAATGTCTTGTAAATCTAAAAGTAACACTTTCTCTTGTAGTGTGCTGTTATTTATTTTATTAACCATAGCTTTGTGTTTGGATTATTAATTAACCTATTGTTAAAACTTAAAACTTTAATTATTACCATTAATTCTTGGAATACTTTATTTTAAATCTTTACTCACTTGTCCCAAAGTAAATTCTCCAGTCTGAAAGTAAAGATTTTATTGTCTTGAAAAAAACATGCACAGCAATGATGAGGTAAGATATTGGCAAATTTGTGGATCTCTTAGATGTATGTTATTTAATTTTGAAAGTTAATTTTAATTAATATTATAATCTTTTAAATTAAATGTTTTGTCTGTTAAAGGTCTGACAAGTACAAATACATTGATGTTTGGCCAGTCAATTTTTTCCAACCTAACCCTGAAGATCCATTTGACATAAGCAGTTTATTTATGCTTCAATTGGCATGCATTATTAATATGGTAATGATATTTATTGAATGTTTTTCATTTTTATTTGGTGTTTTGTTTTTTAAGTAGGTTTACACAAAGATCATTTAATATTTTTATTAATTTTGAAGTTCTGAAGACATGGTGTGAGAATGTAACTTTAATTTTGTTAAAATGCTAAATCCTTCCCAAGGCCTTTGCAATGAATCAATAAATTCTCATTGAACCTGTGGTGTTAAAAAAATGCATGTTATGATGTTTGAAAATTATTTATTTATGCATTTTTATAATACATAGTTAAAATACTTACTTTTAATGACTTTAAACACTCTCAACTATAGCAGAATAGAGGGTAGGCTTTACTGTGTCTTAGAAATTTACCTAAAAGTCATGCTGATAGGCAACATGGATATCTCCCCTCATCCTTTCAGGTCTGGTTAATTTATCATCCAAAACAGAATATGTCATAAGAAAGTCATTCTTTTCTATATTTCTGCGACTTTTTATACTTACAACCAGCTATCACTTTTTATAAAGCCAGCAAAGCAAAAAGTGTGAATTTTAGAGCTCTTCTTCCTTTAGTTATTAAGACCATTTGCAGTAAATTATCATTTATGTCAGAACAGTATTACATACATTAATTATAAACAACCTTATCTCAAATTAATTAATACCCGTTGTAGGATGATTTTTTGTTTATAGAGAGAAATGTAAAAATTACTCTGAGAAACATAAAATTTTATTCAAATATAAAAACCATCATACAAAAGTTGCCTACATATGTATTATACATAAAAGGTAACCAAGTTCTCAATTTTTTATACAAAAAAAACACACAAACATTCCCAATCCCAAGTTAGTTTATTAATATCATACTTCCTTTTCTTCATTGTTCTCATTGGTCTTTTGTAATTTTCCTACAGATGGAAACATGCAGATTAACTCCATAGTTACATACTGGGCACCAGACTGAAATCTTAAGGATTTATTAATTTTTTTTTTTTTTTTTTGGTAAAACAACATATGGCAAGCACTCTTTCCTGAACATTGAGAAGTGGGGCTCTGTGGTAGCTTCTCCCACAAAATGTTTATCTTAATCATGAACTTTTCCTTTCTAATAGTTTATCAGTGTGTTATGTTCATAAAATATATTTGTAAGGATTAAGATAAATACTATGCTTTTGTTTTTTATAATTATGCCGCACTTAAGGCTTTTACAAAGGTTAATCAGGATTGGTATGTTTCTTCCCTATCTGTGGTAACTTTTTCTTCAGCTTGACAAGTGTTAGTTAAACATTACTGATGGTTTTTAATGTACTTCTTCCCTTATATCCAACAAGAAGAAGCTGACTCTTTATTTTTAGTACATAATTTATGGGTTCGGGTCGCTGGATATGGACTGATCCATCAACAGATCTCGTGCAAGATTCCTGAGACTGTGGCTAATATCATCATGATCTAAAATCCTAATAATGGAAAATCTAGCAAAGAACTACCCCACAGAACTCCTAATTGGAAAGAAGAAATCAAAAATAAGGAAAAAATGTATGTGTGATGAAGGATATTTATCAATTTGGAAACCTATGGTTAGACCACCAGTATTGAATAGGAATTTAAGAGGGCTTATCCATTGAGGTATTCATTATCTTGTCCAGGATCTCATGTTTAACATTACAGCAGTATATTTTTCATCACGTGAAGTTCTCATTCAAATAAGTACCCATTAGTAGATAGTAAATTTTAAGGTTCTTTCTTTTGTTTGCCCATTTGAACTCATGAAGGCAAATATAAATATACAAATATACTCGTGAATAAATATACAATCTCTAAATGAGCTTATAACTGGCTATATAATGTTAAGGGTTTGACCTTCACAAATGCTTTTATGTAATATTTCCAGGTGTTTGTTTTCCAATTTATTGATTGGTTTGTACCCAGTTTCCCTATTGATTTATTGAATAGCTACAGAGTGTATTTTTACAATAGACAAATAAGACAGCGCTCCTGACTTGGCTCCATCTGTTATGATATTACCTTCCAGTAGCCAGCATGATAGCTGCTTCTTTTATTGGACTTGTGCTCGTAGCTCTAACTGAGACTTCAGGAATTCAGGGTATATATCTGATTTAATTATCAGTAATTTAAATATGAAATAAGAATTCTTCAAGAGGTAAAGAATACAAAAATTATTAATATAATTTCAAGATAAGAAGTACTGTGAAAGTTGTTTATAGAGTCAAGGGGCTGGTGGTATTTGCTCATTATACCTGGATGCTCATTACAAATGAATGAGCTATCCATGCCAGAAAAAATCTCCTCTAAACACAAATTGTATAACTGTTACTTAACATTAAAGAATGCAACATTGTATAAGGAATTTCTCTGAACTTAAAAACAAAAATTAAAATCATACTGCTTAAAATTGTAAACTTAGGTAAAATTGGTGAGGAGGTTATTTTTGAAATAAAACACTGTATATTGTATTACTTACACTTAAATACTGTACTTAAACACACTTTAATGATTGGAACATGCAATACATAGCCTTACAGTGATCAAATTTTCTATAGAGAATTAAGTTAAAAAAATTGTCTATAGTTGCTTGCTTTTTATTTTTATACCTAAAATCATCAAAACAATTTTTTAGACTGTTTAATCATTTTTTAAACTTATCGCCAACATTATTTCTTTCACAAAATTTCTTAAGCAGTTCTATATTATCTTGAATTTCATGAACAGAAATGACTGGATTCTCAGTCATCTTTATTTTCAATTTCACTGATTTGCCTGTGTTTCACTTCATTACCTTTTTCTTCATCTGTTGGACTTTTGTTTATTAACACTTCATGGTCAGCATGCACATAATCATCCACATTGTATCCACTGAATACATTTTTGGAATCAATGATCTGAATCCTCTCTGGGAGTGGTTAATTCTGGCTCATAATCTTCTTTTGTTACAAGTATAGCAGGACTGGATTTTTTAAACAATTTTGAATTGTAGTTGGAATATCCTCTGTTGATTAATTTAATGGAATCCAAAACATATGGATTAAATTCTTTTTTTTCTTCTGAGCACTTAAGTAACTGTAATACCAGTAAATGTCTGAAACAAACTTGAAAAGAGTGGACAACCATGAATTGTAGCTTTGCAGTAGTGTTTGGAGGCAAAAATACAGTTTTTATGTTATTAAGGTTTTGCAATACTGGGTGTGCTTAACAGCTAGCAGTAAAATTTCTCTCTCGTTTTTTCTCAGTTCATAGTCTCAATAATGAATCTGCTTGAAGAGCTGTAAAAGTCATCTGTGCCTTTGTATTGACTAGTACTACTTAATCAAAGGTTTCTTGATTTTTCAGTGAACCAACAGATTTCCTTTTTCAGTTCCATTCATATTCAAACAGAAGAACAGTAAGCCTTACCTTTGGATGCATTCTATTAAACATTTTTCTCTGTTAATTTTTACAAAAACGATTTGCTGTCTTTTTAAATCTGTTCAGTATAAATAAATCGCTATAAATAAACCCTATCCTAGTTGATCGCAGATTTTTCTGTCTGAATTTTCAAAATGGGTCCATTTATAAGAACATGTTTCACTCCTCTTCACTTTGAAACACATTATAAGAGTTTTATCCAAATAATTTTTTCACATAGTTTCTTTTTTACCTGAAACAGATTTTTTTTTAAAACTACCCTTAACTTATCACAGTTCTTCCAATTCGTTAAGCCAGTGGAAGTAGAAAGCCCATGAATTTTACATTCATCCGAATTAGATTGCCCATTTTATAGTTCCTCAATTATTTTTAATTTGTCACAAACAGAAAGAATTTTTCTTGTAATGCTCGACACAACACACTTGCAGAAATTACACTGACTAGCCCGAATTAGACACAAGAGTGTACTGTACAAAGCAGCAACAAATCCCATTTAAGAATCAGCTACCTGAACTCTACTGTAAAATTACTTAACTTTCACATCACCATACTTCCTCAATTAACTTAATAATAGTGAAGGAATAGATTTTCCCAGAATCCAGAAATTGCTAGTACAAAACTGTACATGGCTTACTACTTCATCTGCTTTGTTCTTATTACATGCTTTCATTTATTGTGAAGAGGAAAATATCTAATTTCTGTACCTGTATTTTAAAACCATTCACATTTTTAATTACTAGGGAAACATATTTATTCTTCAATAGAAAATAATCTGCTGCATGTAACAGACTTCTAACTTTGTCATTAGTTCATTAAACTGTACATTAATAATAAAGGAAGCCAACCAATTATTTTATTTTTGCTTGTTACAAACTGTCTCATTATAAGCAACTTCTACTGTGTAAGTAATCTTTGATTTATTTAGTTTCCCAGCTATGAGCTTTCAACACCTATTGGCAGAAGTACATTTCCCACACATGCAACTGTTCACTCATAGCTGATAAAAGCTTTTTTTCTTTAAGTTTTTAATTTATTCGAGTCTCATCAACTGCTAAGATTATTCCTATCAATAAATTACAACAGCATGCAGTGTAAGTATATCGAAAGTTGATCCTATTGTCTGTTTAACTTTTTGTATGACTTAGACCATTGGCATCTTATTTTACTTCACAGCCTTCAATTTCCATTATGATACTGTCTGAGTCATTTCAGTTGACATGACACCTTTAGTATTGTAAAATATGCGCTTTTCCGTCTTACCCAGATCCTTTGCTGATCGTTTTCTCTCTGTTTCTTGATTGTCTCAGTATATATTTAATGAAATATGTTTAAATATTGAACAGTAGAAAATTTTCAAAAATTAAAGTATTTAACTCAAGTATTGAATATGGCTATCTGCATAAACCAGTATGTTCTTACTCCAGAACTTGTATTTCTTAATCCCTTTATTTACTTTTATCTTTCCTTTTTTCTCATTATTATCAATCAATATCCAGTAATACCGTATTTACTCCCATAATCATGCACCTGAATTTTTAAACAATATTTTTTTTAAATATTCAGTCAAATAAATATTGTTTTCTCACTGATGTCACATTTTAGTTTCATTGTAAACCTATGTAAACTCGTTTCCTTGCATAAATCGCACACCTACCTTTAGATAAAAAAATGTTGGTCAAAAGTGTGTAATTTCACAAGTAAATACAATATATTGATTGATAATTCTTTTCAATCATTGATAAAGGAACCATTATCAGATTTTAAAGAAATACATGTACACTTTTTTGTTTTGAATATTTCCCAAGAAACATGAACTGAACAGAAGTGTCAGTGTGTAAAACAATTATAATGGGATTAACAGAATTTAAAAAAAATATTAATAAATAGTAAGAGTGCTTGAGTCTCACGGGTTATATTACCACCACTATAAATATATAAAATAAAATAAAAATATCTTAATTTTGTATGAGTTTGATAAAAGAAAAGTAATAACAAGTAGTAACATAAAAATATATGCGATAATAAATTAAACTAAGCTTAACCTATGTTCGCTAACCTTGACTAGTGAGCCTAGGTTAAGTTTGGTTTGATTATATTTACACTTTTAGATTTATTTTAAAAATAATAATAGATTTATTTTAAAAATAATAAGTAGAAACATAAAAAATATGTGCGAAAAGAACATATTTTTATGTTTCTTTTTGTTATTATTTTTATTTTATTTTATATATTTATAGTGGTGGTCGTATATTGTGGTGTAATATATGTAGTATAGCAATGGTGTATATTTCAGATGAGCATTTTTTTTTAAATTTGCGATATTGATTTCAACAGCTTGTATTTCATTGAGTAGAAAACACTTTTTTGAACCATACTTGTGAAAGATATTTTGTTTATTATCAATTGTTACTCTGTTTTAATAGACAAATCCTAGTGATGATGGTTGAGAACCATCATCTGTAGAATGTAATTTGCTGTTATTGTAAACAGCAAGTTTCTTACATCTGATATTTTGTTGTTAAGCACTATTTCAGCTGATGTGGAAGAAATATATTCAGTAAATATTGTAGATTTATAATTTATTGATTTAATTAATTTACTGTAATGTATTAAAATTAGCTTCACTAAATTTTACAGGTTCGTGACTGGAAACACTTGCAGTTAAGGGTATTTCTTTGTGATAGCAATGTTACAGAAACAGGCCTTACAGAGTTTCATGCTCAGAAAAATAGTGAACAAAGGTTTCGACAGTTGTTGCACATGTTGCGAATAAAAGCTTCAATACAGCCTGTAAGTGCAATTTTTAAACTAAATTTTCATGTTATAAAACTTTGTAAAAATTCAGATCTCAGTGTTATTTTAACGTAACTTTATATTGGTTACTGATTCTGAGTTTTAGGGTTGAACTTGTTTATATTTTAAGAACACTTATTACTGGTATATGTAGTTAGGAATAAAAATCATTGTCCTATTTTATTAAGGAAACATTGTTATACTCTGCACAACAAAAGATGAAGAATGAATGGGTTTAGGAGTTACATAGCTAGCTCATCATTGCTAATTCATAAAACATTGTTTGTTAAAAATGCAGTTTCTATTCTGAATTTACTCTTGTAGAAATTACTTAAAAGTAATTTATAAACCTTACAGTTGTTGAAGAAGAAAAAGTACCCAATGTTAAGTCCATTTTTCAAATAGTTAGTCTTTTAGACCAGATGATATTCTTCCATTTTTGTGTTTTTTTTAGAAGCAAAGATTCTTAATTCAACAAAATATTATTCAGTCTTCTTGTGTTAAAATTCAAGAATTAATAAGAAAATTGATAAAGTAGTAGGGAGTTTCACCTCTTTTATTACACATCAATTGCTCACTTAAATCAGTAGTTAGAGGATTAATGGTAAAGCACTGGCAAATCTTATTTGCAGGACAGCAGTTAGTTGAATCAGACTCAATAAAACTACTAGAAAAATAGAAAATATCATTGTTATTAGAAATTAATTATTCGTTTAATCACAAATTTTATGTTGAGATAATTTCTGTGACAAAATTGATGAAATTTTGTGTTTGATACTATCTGACCTAGCTTTACCTCAAGTAAAGTTTGCATATATATGGTGATGACATCAATCAGCCTGATTTTGACAACAACATATTAGATGGTGACATTCAGTTTATGCAAAATTGAATTTCAGTCAGTGATAAATTTCTATCCATGAAATTCAATTTCTATATCAAAATTCTATCAGTCAATTTCTAATTTTTGTCAGTGATAATAATTATCTACACTGAAACTATTTAAAACCACTATTTTAAAGTAAAAATTGTAACAATTTTTTTTTCCAACGCCCCTCTGGGCCAGACCTGCAATTAAGCAAAACAGTCCCAGGAGATGGCTTCAAGCATGACAGCCCGGCTCGCCAGTTGGATCTTTCTGCTGTGCCCTGCCTCTACCTCCAGAGTGAGATTGCCTAGCCCAGCTTCTCTGTCCCCTGCCCCCCTCCCACCTAGAAGCCGGGACTTGGTCTTAACTGCCTGTTTCTAATCAGGCTGCCTAAGAGGGACCCAACCAGGTCTTGGTCTTGGTCTTAACGGTACAGCAGGAGGGTGACAGAGTCCCCATGCCTCATCATCGTCAACCACTCAGGCAAGCCCGGATGAACGACTCTGCAGGAGGCTGTCCATCACCCCCTCGCCACCCGATCTTTCTGTCTCAGAACTAAGGTTATAAACCCTGAGACTGTAGTAAAGTTGTAGGTGTTAGTCACCATGTAGCGTATAACATTATTGAAATCGATTTGTCCCGTAACAGCCATGCAGATTAGCCTGTTCTCCTCCCACCTGCAGCAGTGAAAGATGACATGTTCTGGATCAACAGGCTCCCTACAGTAAGGGCATTTCAGGTCATCCATCCTCCTCCTCTTTCCAAACAAATAAGTGCAGAACACCCCGTGGCTGGTTAGAAATTAAGCGTGCCAAAAGTTCAGCTCACCAAACCACCTTTCGACCCACGGTCTGATCTCTGTGATTAGTCTCTGCATCCAGCACCCCTTATCAAATGTGTCCCATCATTTCTTCCCGTGTAACATCCCATCGCACTCCATCCCAGATCCTTCTACGTAAACCGGCCAGTTGTAGCAGTGTGATCTTGTTGGACACAGACGAATATGACGACACTATTCTGAGTGCAATTCCCCATTGCACTCCTTCTAAAAGACACCAATTTCAGACTTTAGCTAAAGCCCTGCCCCACACCAGGATGCCATATGTCAAAACCAAATTTATCACATGTACATACAGCCTCCATTGTGGGACACATGATCCTGCAGTGTTGCCAAGCAACCTACCCTAGTTTTTCACCCATCATCTGTAAAGCCTTGTATCAAGTCTCCATGCGTGAGCAGCAAAGGACCTCTGCTGGTCAAGCCAAATGCCCAGATATTTAACGGCCTGCACTGACTGTACTGAAAACTCAGCAACTTTGACCATCTCGATCTCCCCTCCACCCGAGAGGAGAAGATCCATCCTCATAGCGTGTCTGGTCGCTACACCACCCCCTCTGTTCCTTGCCAGTTGTGGCTTTAGCAAAGGTTATCTTCTTGCTCTCTAACTACTGATCACATTCTACAGTGCTCAGTCTGGCCTTGTGAGATGCCACTTGCAGATACCCCAAGGGACATCTACATCAGTAATTCCGCTCCAGTAAAGTCTTTGTCTACCAAAGAAGACAACAGATACCTAATACTGCCACGTAGCCCTCAACTAAGCTAAAAGCCTACTCTTGGAAGCACAAACCCCGCGCCTAGTTCTACTTATTAATGAACCAATTTCATGAATGTTTTGTAATTCAAGGTAAATAAACAACTTCCCACCAAAAGTGTTGATCGCAACAACAAAATTTAGTGAACTCAACTCTTAAGTTACCACAACTTTAATAAAAACCCTGACTTAGGTTAATTACGAACTCCGGCCTGGTCTACCAAGGAGAGGCAGATTGATTGCCTGCTCCCACTCAGCTCCATCACAGAGTCCCGCATGACATTCACTACCATAAACCGCTGTTGAGATGACTCTACACCCCATGGCTGCATGGTGTGCAGCCATGTCCCGCTGATGGTGTCATTTACTCATTCAAAAATGCCTTTGTCAAAATGCCGCTACACGCCATGGCTGCATGACATCCCATGCCACCTGGCAGAGCAGCGCCACTACACTGACAGCTTAACAGTTATTGACACCTCTTATTAACTAACTGTGGCTCGCTGCCGAAGTGCCTACCTTTGGTCAATCAAACCAGGAGGACCCTAGCCACCCGGGTTCCTACTCTGCTAAATTTCCTCAGCCGCTCTACGTTGGGCGAGGAATTTCAGGAAGCTAGCCACAATCCTCCATTCTCTGCGAGTCCTCCAGTTGACTCGCAGATCAAAGGAGTTTACTCTCTCAAGTTCCCTACTAACTCTGGTACGCTCAGCTTCGTACCTCAGACAGACATATAGGACATGGTCCATTGTGTCATCGACCCTACATCCTGGACACAAGCCGGAGTCAACCAACCTAAACCTAGCCAAACTATCCCTAAAAGCACCATGTCCTGAAAGAAATTGAGGGATAATGCTGATTGGGGGAAACCCAACTAATAGCACGCAACTCCCTAACATTTGGAAAGATACCATGTGTATATCGACCAGTAGAAGAATCGTTCCACCTAGCTTGCCAAGAGTCAAAACCTTGGTCTTCAATTTCCCGCATAAGCCCTGACATAAGAAGACCTCCCTTCTTTGAGATATACCACTGGCTGCGCTCCATAGCCAAAATATCCAAGGGTTTCATGCTAGCAATCACAGTGACTGCCTCTCGCGAAATAATCCTGTAGCCACTGACAACAGCTAACAAAAGAAGACGCTGGGCTCGTAAAAGAATGTCCCTATAACATTTGAATTGTATTCGATGAGCCCAGACAGGCGCAGCATACAACATTATGACCTCACAGACACCTTTGTAAAGAATACGCATGGTGCGGTAATTCAACCCCCAATCGGGATGGATGACTTCAAACACCAAAGAAAGCATCAATAGCCTTCCTCGCTACAAACTGGAGGTGCTCCTTGAAGAAAAGCCTCTCGTCAAGGATAAACCCAGATACTTCTGAACGGTGACATACCTAATTGGAAGGTCGTCCATCACAACACGCAGGTGGCAAGTTGCAGCTAGGCAGCCCTTCAAACATCATAGTGGTTTTCTCCGCACTGAAAACCATCTTATGTTGAAGACTCCACAACATTAGCACCTTACGTCCTTGTGTCGCTCTGAGCTGAATCTCGGCACGCAAATTGCCCTCGACCAGTAGCAGCCCATCGTTGGCATAAGCCACAATACAACAACCTCTGGGCATCTGCAATCACATGAGAGAATCGAACTCAATGACCCAAATGAGTGGACCTAAAACACTGCCCTGTGGGCAACCTTTAGACAGGGTCTTTCCTACCTCTGAACTGCCATCAGGAAATACGACAGTTTTGTTGCTGAAGTAGCTCAAGAGAGTTCTAATCTCATCTAGCATGCAACCATGCTGCTGCAGCTAAAACAAGGCTGCTAAAACCAGGCATACGCCCCGGATATGTCCAAGAAGACACCGAGTACATACTTTCACTTGCTGGCTGAAGCCAAATCCATAACCCTAAGAAGTGCATCCTCATTGCCCTACGTGGGGTGGAAACTATACTGGTCGTCCATTAGCATATGGTTAGAAGTTAACCTACTATTGATACAGAGGTACAGGACCTTCTCAAAAACCTTACCTACAACAGGCAAGAGTGTCAGAGGACGGTAAGAGGAACTGACAGTGGGATCCTTGTCGCCACCCTTTAAAAGCTGTTTCAAAACACCTCATTTCCAACATGCTGGGAAGTGCCCAGCGAACAGCAACCTATTGAAACCCCTTATCAATGTACCAAGAATCACAGGCAGAGTGTGAACAAGGAGTTCCATCGTGATACCATCATATCCGGGGGCTTTGTTCCTATCCAGGCTGCAAATTACTTGGTGGACTTCTGCCTCAGTAATTTCCGAAGACGATGTCAGAGTGAAAACCTGCAACATCCTTTCGGAAACATCCGAGATTCATCGCTGTCATTTGAGATCCCACTGTGCCAAAGAAGCGCGATTTGGCGTTCACATCAATTCCAATAAGAATTGGACGAACCGCTATCAGCCTAACAATTCTATCCCATCTTTCCAAATGTTGTTCAGTGGAATGCCTGTACTGAAAGTATGAACTTACAATGACCAGGTCCAGACCATTCACAGCAAGCTTAACAACGACATGATGCGTGTCAGAGGCCTGCTGTATGAAGACACTATCTATAGACTTCCTGCACAGAACGGCAGATTTACTATCACCAACGTAAAACGTGATCACCCTTAACCATATATGGGTGCTGTAGAAGGAGAGCATTGAGGCTCCGTTTCCCAACAACCTCACCTAACTCTACTTGGACTGCATAGGCTCCCTGGGCATTGAGTTGACCAAACCTAACCATCAAGTGAGTTGAAATAAATCTCAACTGCTTTTAAGTAACATCCATCTCCTTGTTATTGACTGAGTGCCTATGACGTTTGCGCAACCTTTTACAGTTCCTGCAAGACAGAGCCTCTTTCTTTTGCTGACAGTCGTCATGCTTATGCCCCTTCTCCCACAATGCGCGGAGACCAATGTATACCTACAGAACTTGGCCCTGTGGCCAAACCGACAACATTTAAAGGACCTCTGCACGTCAAGGTACTCCTTAACACAACAGAATGCGAAATCCAAGAAGATTCGTCCCTCCGACACGAACTTCTGGTGGAGACCAGCGCCTAACTCAAAAACCCCGTGATACCATGGGGCATCACGCTTTCCAGTCTTGAAGATTAAGCTACACTAGTTTTTGAACAAAGCCTTGTCCAAATCGGTGTTTTGCTCTCGAATGAGAGACAAGAACTGCTCATCAGACAGGCTCTATTCAGTGTCATAGATTATGACCCGGGGCCTTCTCAAATGCTTGGGGCCAACCTTGACCTCGAGCTTCTTAACAACCAGAGACTCCGTGATGACTCGGACAGTCTCTTTATTGTCAACAACCACTACCAGTCCTTTGCTGGTTTCCTTTATGTCCCTGATATGAAATTCTTTCCGGTTGCCACGAAGAGCAACCTGAAAGTCCCTTTTTAGTTCTTGGCTCGTGGTCTTCGAGCCCTCCTCGCTGTTTACAAATAGCACTTCAGCTTCTTAGCCACCTTGCTGGCTTCTCACTTGTTCTTGAGTACATCGGCGTAGCACCTGGGTTGCGCTGGGACCTGAACTACCTTGACTTTCTTGGGCTTAGAAACCAAGGATTTGAAGCCATCTGCCAACACTGCTACCGCCTCTTTTACCTTCAACAACCACGGTATCATTGTTTTCCTTGCACCAACGCTGACCCTGCCGGGAAGAGATAAAAACTCTACTAGATAGTCCAGGTCCTACTGGATAACTTTTGCCAGCGGAGCAGAACTGCTAGGTCTATCCTTTGCCTTGCGAAACTCCTCCACAGCCGGAAGTGTTTTGACCCGGGCAGATGTGCCCATGTCCATCGCAATCGACTCATCCTCAGACTTGGTTGATGGCATAGGCTCTGGCTTGCGCTTCTACCTGGAAACCTTTCATGACCAAAGATTGTCGCTGACTTCCTCCTACTTGCTAAACTTGGGCAAGCCCACAAATGTGACAACTGCCCACAGCGAGACGAGCAGCCAGAGACCCTGATGTTCTCCTATCACTCTTCGTACCTCTTAGCCGCTGCTGGATTAGATGCAAAAAACCATATACACCACATACAGCAAAAAACCACTGATTACAGCCCTTGCTCTGAAAAGAGCGCGAGAGGACTAAAGGACACAACCCTTTTCTCGTGACAGGGACTAACGACCAGCACTCGTTGCCACCTTTCAGCCACAATGAGGCGGGTATGCGTCGCACTAATTCACTCCAATCACCATCGAAGAAATAAGCAAATATGAGACTAAACTGAAACAGTGCTAACTGTGACCACAGTCTGAAAACCAGTTAAGCCTTGATACTGCTGGAAGGTACACACTCGACCAGCAGCCAAAAAATCACTGATAATCAAAAGAAAGTCACAGCACTCTGGCAACACACTCAAGGAGACCAAAGTGACTAGCAACTTTGACCAGGATGGATCCAATCTTGCATCTACTAGTCATCGTAATCATTTTTGTTTTTTCATGCGAGAAATGAAGACTTTTCCTTCTCATCCAGCCACTCACCTACTGTATGGGCAAATAAGTGCTGTAGCTACCATATTGTCATTTCTCACACACACCACCAATGCAAGATCATCTGCAAATGCAATGGGTGTCACACCATCGTATACCAAATTTCAGAGCAGGAACCCCAAGACAGACCTTTGAGGCACCCCACATGACATGCAGAACTGGACCTTCTTCTTCCCCATCTGATTAACTAAATACCGTTGCTTCAGATAACACTATAACCATCCTCCCCAGGTAGCTCTCCATGCCCCTCACTCTGAGTTTCTCGAATATGAACTCCCAGGTAAGTGAATTAAATGCATTCTGTACATTGAAGAGAACCACCACTGGTATTTGTCACAACTCCCAAGTACCAGCAGCTGCACTGACCGCATGATTTCACCCACCACGTCCATGGTGGACCATCCTATCCTGAAGCCATACTGGCTGTCACTGAGACTGCTTTTAGTGCCGATGTCCTCATGCAGACATTTCACCAACATCCTCTCAGAAAGTTTACAAAAATTGTTAAAGAGACACATTGGCCTATATGCAGATGGAGTATCATTCCTGGCTTCCTGACGAGAGCAAGTCGAGACCTATTCCACAACTCAGGAATATAATGATCTTGCAGCATGGTGTTCATAACTCCTAAGACTTCAGCTGAAGCAACCTCAATCAGCAATTGGACCACCTCAACCAGGACGCCGTCTGGACCCGGGCTCTTGTGTAGACTCATCTTCTTCCTTGCCTCAATGAAGTTGCACATCCAAAATAGGGTCAGTTCCTCAGCAACAACCTCCTCCCTTCGAGTCCCTTCATACATCGAAAACAATTTCTTCTCACACATTCCCTCACTGTACCTTCTGAGAGGAGTGGTAATCTGCACCTAAGTCTCTCAAGAACCAAGCAATAACCCCTGCCCCAGGGGTCTGTTGATGTCCTCACATAAATCATTCCAGGCCTTGCTCTATGCCCGCTTGGTGGCACTATCGTATGTTGGCCATACCCCCACGTACCGTTGCCAAGCCTACTTCCTGTGATCAACATCGCCACCTCAGTTCATAGACTCTCCTCACCCACCAATCTTCTCACGAAGTGATGTTAGTTCTTTGTTCCACCAATAAGCATGTTGACACACAGTCATGGGAACCATCGCCTCAGAGCGCTTACATTCATCAAGTACTATATCAACTAGTTCTTCGGATCCATAACTCAAGCCAACCTTCCACCAATCACTCTGGCGAACCGGGCACATCTTCCTTTCAATGTTACATACCTCACTGAAGGCAACAAATCCAGTTGTGTTCCTGTTTCATACATTACAAACATATGATCAGACAGGCTGTACTCTCCTAAGACCCTACAATTTCCACATCAGTGTAAATGTGCGGCTGATACAAAAGCCAGGTGAATGGCCAACTCAGCTCCATTGTGACTTAAGGTAGGCTCATTCTCATTTAGACAAATTAGTCCCAACGCATTAGCACAGTTGCGAAGGTGATGTCCTCTGATGATGCTGCGCACAATTCCAGCAAACTTTGGTGATTTGGCATTGAAGTCCTCCCGCCCAATAGTATATTCTTTCCCCTGTGTTAAATTATCTCCATGGTCAAGTTACCAATCCCAGCATTGGGCGAGTGGTAACAAGAATATTACCATATCTGCCAACTCAGACCATATGAAACCGTCTCCTGTTCTGTGTCTACCTACGGGGACCCCAACAGCCAGAAAACTAACAGCAGCATCAGTCACCCTGTCCACCACCCAGCATACCAGGCCCTGTCACCATCACTACATTAGGCTCCGCAACAAGAACCACTTCGGCATCCTCTCTCAGAGCAACCCCCCCTCCCAGCAGAGATCTTATGCTCATTTGCACCAGTTAGTATTGAACTGTAAAACCCTCATCTTGACACTACTCAGGCCAAAGTCTTGTGGCTATCTTTTACACATATCACGCAGGCCATTGGGTCCATGCATTGGCTGCGTTTATGGCCAGGCTTGCCACATTTAAAGCAGAGATTGGATCCACCTTTGCCTCCACAGTTCACTGAAACATGGCCCAAGCCCCAACACCTGAAGCAACAGTCATCAGCCTCTCAAATTTGGGCCCTGCAGTGGACCCAACCTATTCTGACACGAGACGCAGTGAGCTACTGAGCTGCCCTGAAAGACATGATCACAGTCACATTTTATATCAAATTGTAAGTCGGCCAAGTAGATGAGATCTGGAAACGTTCCATCTCACCCACAATACCAGCCATGGCCTCAGAAATTTTGTAGTTGCTAGTGTCATCAGCAACGTCCTTCTGTAATATAGTCCTGCTGTTATCTTTCAATTTGACATCCACCTTCACATCACTGGTCTTGTTATGAAGGACTGCTTTGAAATTCTCAGCCTGCTGTTCCCCTTTAACCTGGATACATAGTTCTTTGCTGGCCCCTTTTCAAATGGAGAGCACTTCTTCCACATCTTCCCTCGAAACAGTATCCTTCAATGTTTTGGGAAGATCAGAATAATATCTCCCCTGGTCTTAATGATAGTCCTGCTATATTCCACCTGATTGGGGGGGGGGGGGGGTGAATTGATCTGTACTTGTTACAAGAATTTATTCCAAAGTAAGTTGAAATACTTGCAATTAAAGATTGGGCTACCTAAGTGCTTTAAAAGTCTTATACTGTAGGTTTTTTTTTTGTTTAACCTCCAAGACCATCGTTAGGTATTCCTTCAGAGGACGAGATGAATGATTTGTAGCATGTGTGAAAATGCCTGACCGGGATTTGAATTTGGGACTTCTAGATGTAAGTCCGAGATGCTACCAGTCACACCACGGAGGCTGGCTACATCCTATAGCTAGCTAAATATTATACTATAATTAGTAATGCTATCTGCTAAATCATTCATTTAGCAGCTAGCATTACAAATTTAATAAATGGGTTACACATGTCCAAAGCGGAAGAAAAAGTATATAGAGATAATAAAATTAAAAACAAGGGGTGTAGTAGTTAGTTTCATTACGTTTAACATTGTAAAGGTATAAATAATAAAGTATAATCATCAATAAAACATAAAGAGAAATATTCAAAACCAAATTTTTCTGTCAACTAAATTTTGTTTTCAAGAATTTTGAAAGTTAATAAATGGGAAAACTAGAATTGCTCGAAATCCATTCCCAAAAAGATTACTTAACATCTAAAGGTAAAAGATGGTGTAACAGATATCATTTGTATACTGACTAATTAGTGAAAAAAATAAATAGATGAAAAATTATAATGAAGGAATATTAATTATTTAAAAAAACAAACACATAATAGATATGCAAGTTAGGCTGTTTGAAGGATTGAAATATTGATATTGGTCATTCTCAAACTTTAGTGTTGACCACTTTGAATTTTGTAAAATTCTTCATTTTTTTCTTAGTTACCTATATATTATATTATATTTTTGTGTTATCACCATTCAGTGTAATAGTTTGGTTATGTAAAATCGTTATTAAATTTTACACCAGTTTATACAGGAAATTGCTTATTTAATATAAAAAAATTCCGATAATTGTGATTAAGAAGCATTTAGTGTAGCAAAACTCATGTACAATGAGTGATTTACAAGATGATGATGTTCGATGATGATTTACAAGAAGCTCCAGAAATAATAAAGCAAAATTAAAATGAATGTGCAAGGTTAAAGTAGTGGTAAATCAGCTTTTTTTTTCAATTTAATGTATGTAGATTAGATTCTAATTAATTCAGTCAGCAAATAGAGTCATCAAATTAGTATTATATCTTATTGTATGTAAGCCCTCACAATAAATGTAACATAAAATATTTTCTGCAACATTATTTAAGTAGCTTGCAATGTTTATTTTTATTTATTTATTTTTTTTTATACATTTTCATTATCTCTGGCCTTTCAATAAATTGTTAAGTTATATACACTAGATTATACAAAACTTAACAGCTTAATAATAAGTAGCGACAAATTGCATAATGTCAGTACATTAAAAGTAACTTACATTTCAAATGTGCAGGTTGCAGAATGGTCTAGACATTTGGCTTCTTTGAGAGGAGCATCTGTTTTTCAAGCCAAAACAAAAGATCTAGAAATATCATCTGATAATATTTCTCGTGCTTATTTACTTAAGTAAGTATTACATTTTAAATTATGAAGATTTTTTTTTGTACTCCAGTTATTTATGCTCTGGTTGATTATTTTATAGTTTATATTTTTAGTTTAGATAAAACTCGTACCTTCTCTCTTTCTGCCTTGCTTTACAAAAATAATTTTACAGTTTTAAAAATCAAAAATAATTTTTTCTTTTGACAAATATTAGTCAGAAATACTTTTCATCACAGTCCAACTTTGTTGCACTTAGGAGAAGTAACTTAATACATGTTTACCTCATATGGATTTATTGATGCTGGTAATATGCTGTCAGTATGATTTTATTACTTGATTAGTAATATGCATCTGCATAAGTACTGTGTAATAATAGCTTATCATATCTATCATGATTATGTTTGATAATGACATTACAACAAAAATTCAAACTACTTAGCATATTGGATTGACCTTACTCTTGGTTATGATGTGGTTGAAATTTATGGAACTGTTTAATTATTGAAAGCTGTTAAAATTGTAGTTTTATGTATATATTTACAACAGGTCATTTTTATTTTTTATTATGACAGTTTTTTTAGAATGAAAACTTTTTTATATCCATCTGGTTTGCTTTTTTTTCTCTTTTAGTAGATGCTGTATCAATTTATTAGTGTTATTACTGTTTGACATTATATGCCATTACTTTTAAAATGTTATATATACGTTGTTGCAGTTCTTTCCTGTCGTCTGTTAAACATACCAAATATTTATTTAAAAACTGAGTATAAATGTATGGATTTGCATTACTAACTGATTGAAGAGTTCTAATTAAATCCAATAGATTTTGTAACTATCAATGTTTTATTTGTAATACATCCATCGGGATTTGTTTCAATAAAATTAAAATTATTTCATTTACATTACTTAATAATAGGGACATCCTCTTGTTTTTGTTAATGAAAATGTTTTATGTGGAAGTAGATCAGGAAGTGAGAAAAACTTCTCTTTTGCAGCATTCAGTTTAGTATAATTCGAAAGAAACAAATCTAGGATACATAATGACACTTTTGGATGTAATAATGAACGTGATTTTCAATTCAAACACCCTTACCTCTAATTGTTTTTCAGACAGTTGGCTTCATTATATGCCATTTTTCAAAAACGTTTTAAGCCGTACCAGTTTCATGCAGTTGTTTTAGAACTTAATGCAAGTTTTCTTTGGTATTTCACACCTTGTCATGGTTCGGTTTATGAAATTACTGGTTTCAAAGATGAAACTTATGAAGTGGGATTTTTGGATTGTTGGTTATATATGTTCTTGTCATGCTATATTATGTTTATGAAAGATCAGCTGATCCATCCTGAGTTGTCCTTCATTTAACTCATAACTTTCTGCTAGCACAAGTTTTCAGCTTTTTGGGCTGTCGCTGATAAATTTCAAATAGGACCAGAACTGGTAAAGCAACTAAGAAAGTTATAAATACATCCCACACAAACTGTTCAGATAAATACAAATTATTTGGTAATGCGATTAAATATATCAAAATTCTAATTACATAGATTACCAAAACACTGAGCTTACAATAACAAAAAAAATTTGAAATTATGCGAATTGCATGGGTAAAAGAATTTTATCAATGTTCTCCAATATATTGTAGTCCTGGAAGTGAAGAAGTAGAAGAAATTGACAAATTTTGGAAATTAATTAAGTACAATAAGCCTGTATGCATAATTCAATTTATAAAATACATTGGAATAGAATTAAACAACATTTATATTTTCTCCAGTAACAACAGGTTTATACCTAATTAGTTACTTAATGATGAATAAAATTTTATAGTATTTGAAAAAACTACGGAACATCATGTCAGTAATTATATCATATTCTTCTACAAAACTTTTCAATTATAGAGAAAACTTTGTTTTTTTGGCTGATAGAAGTCAGCATGGTAAGAAGCTACTAGTAATTACACGCTTTATTTAAAAATAAGACATGAATGAAAAGAGCCAAAATGCTAATACAAAGAAAGATATAAAATAAAGTTATTAAAGTAATTCTTGGTAAACACCAAGAATGTGAATTCAAAATAGTCATCCATCTTCATCAGATACTGAAGACATTAAATTGTAAATGGCATAGTGTAATTTTAATTTAAAAAACTTCATTGAATAGTGTAAGTATACAGCACAGCACAATTTATCAAAATATCAAACTGCTGTTTTTTTTTTACTATTTCATTCATTTGAAATGAAACTGAAAGGGAACAAAAAGACATCTAAGCCATTATTGTAGATGTAACAAAGCAGCTGAAAGAGGTTTCTAAAAATGAGTAACAATGTTTACATATTTAATGAATATTGATGATGAACGTTTGTAGCTTTGAAAGAAATTTTTTTAATAAGTACAATAACTGGGAATAATTTATATTCATTCTGGTTCAAACCCTTATTTTTGTTTGAATAAATTAGAGTATATAAACTATTCTTATTAATAAGAACAGTTTATAAACTAATTTTTTTCACAACTGAAAATTGTTGATATGCCTTCCAAGCTTCTAAATCCTAAACTACAAACCATTTATACAATTACAAACATATACATTTTTAGGAATATATTTAAATAGACCATGGTCATAAAACTTTTCTAAAGATTAACTTTTAATTCACAATCGTATGACTTATGCAATGCTTTTTTTAATATTCTAAAAAAATCTTGCTTTGTTGGTTCAAAAAGCCTAGACTTAAGTAAATAAATTCAGTAAATAAGCAGATAAACAGTGCTTAATCAGCACGTAAAAAAAATAATATGCATGCATAGTGTTCTGCCATTAGGGCAGGTCCTATCACAGCTATTGCTCTCTCTCTTGTTCTGCCTTTGCTGACCTATTTGATTCCGCGTGTTTTCTATTTTCCATAATCCCATCCATCATTTGAAATATCTCTTCCTTTCCTTCCATTCACCAAACCTTCTATCAGACCCGCTAATAAACACCTTCTTCTTATACAATGTCCTAGCCATTTCCTTTTCCTATATTCAATCACGTTTTACATTTTCCTATTCTCTCTGATTCTCCTTAATACTTCATTTGTCTTGCCATCTGACAATTACCATTCTGCGACACACCTACATCTCAAAAGCCTCAATTCATTTGCTGTCTGCCTTTCTCATCATCCATGTTACAGCTCTATAGAGCATCATATACCAAATAAAACATTTCATTAATCTCTTCCTTAATGCTTACACAACACTTTCCTTCTTATTAAATGCCTGCTTACTTTTTGATATTTTTGTTTTAATTTTTACAGTACAAGTCAGATCATCAGTTATAAGCCCCTTAATTACTGAAATCTCTTCTCCTGCTCCAAAACTTCATTCCTATCTTAATCTCAATCCTTTCCTCTTTTCCACCTAACACCATACATTTCGTTTTCTTTTTGTTCATCCTCATACCCTGACTTTCGCAAGCTTCATTTAAGTTTTCAAGCATTTCATTTAGTTTACTTGAACTCTCCACCACTACTACCTTGTCATCTGCAAAACATATACATTCTATTCTTGTTCCCCCAATCTTTATTCCTCCTTTCCCATTCAGACAGCATTTAATTATTTCTTGCAGATGTATATTAAACAGTGTTGGTAACATGCAGCATCCCTGCCTCACTCTCCTTCCAGTCCCTATTCTTCCTGTCATTTCGTCTCCTACCCTCACTCTTATTCTCTGGTTATAGTACAGTTCCTGTATTAGACGCCTCTCTTTCCAATCAACTCCCTTCTTTTCTAAAATTAGCAGTAATTTATCCAATCTAATTCTGTCGGAAGCCTTTTCTAGGTTGACAAGTGCAACATACACCCTCCACCTCCTTTCCATATATCTCTCGCCTATTTTAGCTGTCCCATAGCATCCCTCGTTCCAATATTTCTTCTACATTCATACTGTTCTTCCTCAGTAGTGTCAACCAATTTATTATATATCTTCTTATTTAGAACTCTTAATAGTACCTTAACTGCATGTGATATTAGGTTAAT
The DNA here is from genome assembly GCF_047948215.1 of Lycorma delicatula. Classification (NCBI taxonomy): domain Eukaryota; kingdom Metazoa; phylum Arthropoda; class Insecta; order Hemiptera; family Fulgoridae; genus Lycorma; species Lycorma delicatula. Next base: position 263,210,315 of record NC_134455.1, on the reverse strand, counting down.
TGTTCTGTTCACACAAGATTGTATTTCTTTTCTTTTCTACAGGTACCATTATTGTATTCCAGAAGTCCTCTAACCACTTTCCTTCTTCAAGTATTCCATTGCATAGATCTAGTAATAACAATTTTCCTGTCTCTCCTAGCACTTTGAACAATTCACTTATAATACGTGAATCATATTAACACACATGTTATCGTAACACATTTGTTAATTTGTACACACATGTTAAGATAACATGTGTGTACAATATGAGTTTCCATAAAGAATCAAACAAAGTGTTTGAAGTCAGGAATTTTTCAAAACTTATTCAATTTTGAGTTTCAAAGAGTTCAAATTTACTTATAAGTAAGGAAATGAATGTAAAGTAATAATGAAGTAAAAAAAAATCTATAAACAAAATGCAATATTTTTTGTAATTATTCTATATCCAGTCATTAAGTATTTTAGTTTTTTCAGTTTGTTTTGCAATAATTAACAAGGACAGTTTTGAATTTACAAAAATTATAAATGCAGATAAGTTTTAACTATTTGTAAAAATTGAACATTTTCTGTTTTTCTTTCTGAATGATATATTGATAAACAGTATGGTATTGTTTTCAAAGGAAATTTTTGCTACACTGGTTCTTCTAATGAAAACTTGTACTGTACATTTTTTTTTCTGAAATTCATTATGCATGTTTTTATGGTAATGCTGAAATCAAATTAGAATTTTTACTGGAGGTGAAAATTAAGCACTGGCTATAAATTTGTTAGTGTTTAATTTTCAGTTATTAATCCTGTCTCCTCTTCCTCTTGCATGATTTTTAAGTCTTTTGCATTTAGTGTAGGTTTAGATTTTCATGTACATTCCATCTTCTTGAACAAAAATTGAATAAGCAATACAATTGCACATAGCTATAGACATCTGTTCTAATGATCAAATTAGTACACCAGAGTTGGAACTGCCAGAACTGTTGCTAATTATAGTCTGTGTGTATATATTGCAGAGATTAATCTTATTTGTTTTGAGTTTTAAATAAATGAGTGTCTTTATTTATTGCTACTAGTCACTTACTTGAAAAGAAAGTTTGGGTGTGTCATGTAATGAGTCAATGGCACCTTCATTACCAAGAGCTGGTTTTGTTTATAAAATCATCTACACTTGAGACAAAAAATATATGTAAAAGCATATAAAATATATCTATTTATTTATTTACTACTTCCTTAATCAAGAGTGCATACTCAACTTGAAATGAATTCTTCTGATAATACATATACTCATTACTTCAATAATTACAGTGTGTGTGAGTGTGAAGTATGGTTTTGTGATTGTGTGGGAAGTTTTAATATGAATACCTCTGTTAATTATACAATAACGTATAATTAATAGTTTCAAAGATATTGTTACCATGATAATACATTCTTATTTTAAATTGTAAGGTTCATTGTTGGAGGTACCTCAATCATCAGTTATTTTATTTATTGTTGCCGGATTGCTCCGACGGCAAGTGAAACCTTATGAACAATCTGGTAGCCCTGACAAGAGCTGTTGAGTCTGGTCGCTGGTAATGTTGGCTTGCTCAACAGATTGTAGTCAGGGAGTTGCAGCTCATCCACTGGAATTGGACAAATCTTCTCCACAGTGTTGGGTGTTGGATCAATGTCAGTCGTTTTCTGTCAGTGCAGCCGAGTTGGCTCTCCCCAAGCGGTACTCATCTTGCTCTGTTTTCATCGCTAAGCCTCCTGGCACTCAGACTTATTGCTGGGCCAGCCAGGCCTGCTGCTGTGGCGGGGATGTTGGCATCCACCAAGAGATCCCATTTTAGACTGCCCAGGGGACTTCTTCCTTCTTCTTCTTTCTGTTTTTTCTTGTTGGTGGTCCAGGAGCTAATGGTTTTGCATTCACTCGTTGCTGCTTATATAATCACCATTGTGTGGTAGGGTGCTACTTGCTCAACTGGCTTGGTGGGAAGACCACAAGTGTAGGTGTATATGTTAATTGCAGCTCCCGCTGATAACTTATCAGCAAGCATTACACTCACTTTTATTTATTTTTTTTTTTTTGTCTTCAGTCATTTGACTGGTTTGATGCAGCTCTCCAAGATTCCCTATCTAGTGCTAGTCGTTTCATTTCAGTATACCCTCTACATCCTACATCCCCAACAATTTGTTTTACATACTCCAAACGTGGCCTGCCTACACAATTTTTCCCTTCTACCTGTCCTTCCAATATTAAAGCGACTATTCCAGGATGCCTTAGTATGTGGCCTATAAGTCTGCCTCTTCTTTTAACTATATTTTTCCAAATGCTTCTTTCTTCATCTATTTGCCGCAATACCTCTTCATTTGTCACTTTATCCACCCATCTGATTTTTAACATTCTCCTATAGCACCACATTTCAAAAGCTTCTAATCTTTTCTTCTCAGATACTCCGATTGTCCAAGTTTCACTTCCATATAAAGCGACACTCCAAACATACACTTTCAAAAATCTTTTCCTGAGATTTAAATTAATTTTTGATGTAAACAAATTATATTTCTTACTGAAGGCTCGTTTAGCTTGTGCTATTCGGCATTTTATATCGCTCCTGCTTCGTCCATCTTTAGTAATTTTACTTCCCAAATAACAAAATTCTTCTACCTCCATAATCTTTTCTCCTCCTATTTTCACATTCAGTGGTCCATCTTTGTTATTTCTACTACATTTTATTACTTTTGTTTTGTTCTTGTTTATTTTCATGCGATAGTTCTTGCGTAGGACTTCATCTATGCCGTTCATTGTTTCTTCTAAATCCTTTTTACTCTCGGCTAGAATTACTATATCATCAGCAAATCGTAGCATCTTTATCTTTTCACCTTGTACTGTTACTCCGAATCTAAATTGTTCTTTAACATCATTAACTGCTAGTTCCATGTAAAGATTAAAAAGCAACGGAGATAGGGAACATCCTTGTCGGACTCCCTTTCTTGTTAGGGCTTCTTTCTTATGTTCTTCAATTGTTATTGTTGCTGTTTGGTTCCTGTACATGTTAGCAATTGTTCTTCTATCTCTGTATTTAAACCCTAATTTTTTTAAAATGCTGAAGATTTTATTCCAATCTACGTTATCGAAAGCCTTTTCTAGATCTATAAACGCCAAGTATGTTGGTTTGTTTTTCTTTAATCTTCCTTCTACTATTAATCTGAGGCCTAAAATTGCTTCCCTTGTCCCTATACTTTTCCTGAAACCAAATTGGTCTTCTCCTAACACTTCTTCCACTCTCCTCTCAATTCTTCTGTATAAAATTCTAGTTAAGATTTTTGATGCATGACTAGTTAAACTAATTGTTCTATATTCTTCACATTTATCTGCCCCTGCTTTCTTTGGTATCATAACTATAACACTTTTTTTGAAGTCTGACGGAAATTCCCCTATTTCATAAATATTACACACCAGTTTGTATAATCTATCAATCGCTTCCTCACCTGCACTGCGCAGGAATTCTACAGGTATTCCGTCTATTCCAGGAGCCTTTCTGCCATTTAAATCTTTTAATGCTCTCTTAAATTCAGATCTCAGTATTGTTTCTCCCATTTCATCCTCCTCAACTTCCTCTTCTTCCTCTATAACACCATTTTCTAATTAATTTCCTCCGTATAACTCTTCAATATATTCCACCCATCTATCGACTTTACCTTTCGTATTGTATATTGGTGTACCATCTTTGTTTAACACATTATTAGATTTTAATTTATGTACGCCAAAATTTTCCTTAACTTTCCTGTATGCTCCGTCTATTTTACCAATGTTCATTTCTCTTTCCACTTCTGAACACTTTTCTTTAATCCACTCTTCTTTCGCCAGTTTGCACTTCCTATTTATAGCATTTCTTAATTGCCGATAGTTCCTTTTACTTTCTTCATCATTAGCATTCTTATATTTTCTACGTTCATCCATCAGCTGCAATATATAAACCCAAGGTTTTCTACCAGTTCTCTTTATTCCGCCTAAGTTTGCTTCTGCGGATTTAAGAATTTCCTTTTTAACATTCTCCCATTCTTCTTCTACATTTTCTACCTTATCTTTTTTACTCAGACCTCTTGCGATGTCCTCCTCAAAAATCTTCTTTACCTCCTCTTCCTCAAGCTTCTCTAAATTCCACCGATTCATCTGACAACCTTTCTTCAGGTTTTTAAACCCCAATCTACATTTCATTATCACCAAATTATGGTCGCTATCAATGTCTGCTCCAGGGTAAGTTTTGCAGTCAACGAGTTGATTTCTAAATCTTTGCTTAACCATGATATAATCTATCTGATACCTTGCAGTATCGCCTGGCTTTTTCCAAGTGTATATTCTTCTATTATGATTTTTAAATTGGGTGTTGGCAATTACTAAATTATACTTCGTGCAAAACTCTATAAGTCGGTCCCCTCTTTCATTCCTTTTGCCCAGCCCGTATTCACCCACTATATTTCCTTCCTTGCCTTTTCCAATGCTTGCATTCCAATCTCCAACTATTATTAAATTTTCATCTCCTTTTACGTGTTTAATTGCTTCATCAATCTCTTCGTATACACACTCTACCTCATCATCATCATGGGCGCTTGTAGGCATATAAACGTTAACAATCGTTGTCGGTTTAGGTTTTGATTTTATTCTTATTACAATGATTCTATCGCTATGCGTTTTAAAATACTCCACTCTCCTCCCTATCTTCTTGTTCATCACGAAACCTACTCCTGCCTACCCATTATTTGACGCTGAGTTAATTATTCTAAAATCACCAGACCAAAAGTCGCTTTCCTCTTCCCACCGAACCTCACTAATTCCTACTATATCCACATTCACCCTATCCATTTCCCTTTTTAAATTTTCTAGCCTACCAACCTTTTTTAAGCTTCTAACATTCCACGCTCCGACTCGTAGATTGTTATTTTTTAATTTTCTGGTGACCCCTTCCTTAGTAGTCCCCACCCGGAGATCCGAACGGGGGACTATTTTACCTCCGGAATATTTTACCAAGGAAGGCGCCTCCATTATTGCTATGTGAAAATGCAGAGAGCCACATTTTCTTGGAAAAAAAGCAGCTGTAGTTTTCCATTGCTTTCAGCTGTGCAGTACTCAGAGGACTGAGTGATGTTGATATGGCCGTTTAAGTCGTCCTGACTCACGCCCCTAACAACTACTGAAAGAGCTGCTGCCCTCTTTCAGGAATCATTCCTTAGTCTGGCTCTCAACAGATACCTCTCCGATATGGTTGCACCTTCGGTCCAGCTACTCTGTATCCCTGAGCACTCAAGCCCCCTCACCAACGGCAAGGTCTCATGATTCATAGAGGAGGACTTTTATTTTAACGAGTCATTATAATAAAATTTAAATTTAAAATAAATATTATGTTGTCAAAAGTTTGTTACACATAATTGAATTAAATTTTCTTTCTAAAAAAAATAAATAATAGTATTAATGAATAAAAATATATTAATAGATTTAAAAATAAACAAATTAATGAATTCACAATCCAACTATAATAGGATTTCATTTTTGTTTGTTACAAGACTGTTAATAGATGACTTATAATATTTTTTACACAGATCTCAATTTATAAGTGGTTTCTATATGTCAGGCATAGTCTTTTTGTAATTATCATTTATTGTAAAAAAAAATCATTGTATAACAATATTATACATCCAATTTTTACATGCCTAAAATCTGCTTCTTTTGGATTTTCTGGTGTAGTTTGCCGTAGCTACATCACTGAGATTCCAGGAGTAGTCAGTAGGCATTCTTTGGTTCCATTTTCCCTGGTCGTATGTTTCCATATGGATGTGGTGGAACGCTTTCCTGGTGAAAGCATTTCTCTGTGTTTCTCACTCGCAGCTCCAAGATTGGTTGGGAAAAAATCCATATGAGAATCTAAGAAGTGGATCTTTAGTGACATTTTATATCCAAGTCCCTTACAGTTTTTATGAAGCTGAGTTATATGTTCTTTGTAGTTTTCTGCCTTATGATTTTCAACAAAGTTGTTTATAAACTTTTTAAAAGATTTCCACACAGCAACCTCACAATCATTCAAACTATCTTCAAATTTAGTATCATTCATTAGTTTTCTTATTATTTGTCCAACAAATATACCTTTCTTTATCTTAGCATTTATTTTTATTTGGGGTATCATTTTTTAGAAAGTGAAATCCAGTTCCATTGCCTTAATAGAATTTTTCATTAAATTTAGCTTAATATGTAGTGGTGGAAGGTAAACTTTTTCAGGTTTTAGTAGTGCTGGACTCACAATGTTTTTCTCTCCTACAGTTAGTGTTTTTCTTTTTGGGCGTTTTTTTAACATAATGATTTACCTATCTTTGCTGTCCCCATTCACACAAAAGTAACAAAATTTAGTATACCCAAGTTATAGAGCAATCACTTACAGATCTCTACAAATATGCCGTAAAGCTTATTGACTCACATTGAATTGTGTTTCTCATACTAAATCATATTATCATATGACTCCTTCACGTGATGCATAAGCAAAAAAGATTAACAGAATATTATTTCCAACATGAAGAAGGACTGGTTTCAAAGACATCATTCTCAGGATGGTACAAATGCCCCAAAACATCTAGAAAAGATTCCACTTCATTACAGTAATCTTAAGTACTCATACTGGAGGAAGAAATGTTCAAGTTTGCCAGTCACAGAAAGCATTTATTTTAATATGTTGTAAAAATTCCACCCTTTTAGTCATGTTGTGAGACTTTCTGTTTGATTCTTGGATTAAATTTAGATTACAAAGAAGATCATTTAATTCTGACTGATTATTTAAGTGTGGTTCAGTATTTGCATTTTTTTTTAAAGCATGTGTCTTTCCTTGGTTCATCTGATAAATCTGCACAATCTTCAAAATCAACAGCTTCATCTTCATCTAATTCCCATGTTTTTGGTGATACTGTAACTGGGAACTGTGACTGTGAGGCACTGTTCTTATAGCAAAGGAAATATCAGGATAAACAGTATATCTAATCTTAGCTTTATCATAGATATTTTTGTTATACAAAAGTAGCTGTCTATGAAGTGATCCTTTGATTCTTTCCAAACCATGGAATTGCACTTATTATATGATGAGATACATTCAACCAACCAGTATAAACATGATTTACAGCAAATGTGAGGAACTAAGGAATTGTACTGAACACCCACTTTACATGCAGAATATTGTTTGTATGATTTTTTTATCAGCAGTTATTTTTTCCTCTGAGATTTTAATATTACCGCACCACAAAAGTAGCAGTAACTGTCTTGTTGGTTAATTCAACTGTGTGGCATTTTTATTAAAAGATTCATTGCAATACATTCACAAACACACTGCAAAACTTTGATTACTTTATATATTCATTAATGTAATTTATATACTGACTTACAGGGAAAAATAAAATCACAAAATGTTACTCTCACGAGAGCTTGCACTAGAATGATGTAGTTTTTCTTAGCCAACATATATGAATTGTTTATTGTTCATAGTATTACATTCAGCACTAAGTCACAAAACAAAATTCATTTATGCTGCACTATGTGTGACTAATGGATGGCATAATTACATTTAGAAAATATATAAAATGAATCATATGTGTATCATTTGTAATCATTTTAATTACTGTGTAAATAGTAAAATTTGTATTTTTCATTGCTATTTATCAACTCAAATAAATTGTAGTTTAATTAGCAACTTAACTGTTGCAATAAATAAAATAATAATATATTTTACATTGTTCATACACATATATGAGGGATATCTAAAGTAAAGACCACTGGGAAATTTCTCTCCTTAAAGTTGGCAAACCTATATCGCGCATGGCCACACTAGTGTGTACATTGTTGTCTGTAAGTTGTCACGTTTTAGTATCTTTGATTCTATGTGATTTATTACGTTATAAAATGAATAGGAAAATTGATGTTGCGGCTGACTGGGAAATACATGGAGTCGTACATTTTTTAAACCATCAGTATGTTAAGCCAGCTGAAATTCATAGGCAGTTGGTTTATATGGTAATAATGTAATGAATGAACGAAACATCTGAAAATGGTGTGAAAGGTTTAGAAATAACAGAATTAATGTGCGTGATGAAGAACATTCGGGGAGGCCCTCGATAATCACGGAAAACTTGTTGAAATGCATTGACGATGAAATCAGAAAAGATTGTCGCTCAATGATTTTCGACCTGGCCCTTCTTTTTCCTGATGTTATTGATAAAGAGCTGTTATTGGTCATATTGTTCATGACCACTTAGGCTTCATAAAGGTTTGTGCACATTGGGTGCCACATGTCTTAACAGAATGTCATAAAAATATCTGAATGGTATCTTGGTTTAGAATTTTTGATGTACTACACAGAAAAAAGTGATGAGTTTCTTAATTCAGTTGTTACTGGCATGGATTTCGTATTACATGCCAAAGAGAAAACAGCAGTCAAGTGAATGGTGTCATCCTTTTGGTTTTGATCACCAGCAGACCAAAAAAGGTCAAACCACAGCCATTTGGATGCAAACTGATGGCCACAGTCTTTTGGGATCAGTTTGGCATACTGCTGATTGATTTCATGCCACATGTAACAACTATAAATACAGAAGCCTATTTCGAAACTCTAGTAAGTTATGGCAAACCATTTAAAATTTGCGATGTGGGAGGCTAATTGAGGGCGTCATCCTGCTGCATGATAATGCACATCCACATGTTGTGGGTCCGACATGTGATTTACTGGGAACATTTGAATGGGAAATTTATTATCACCCACTATATAATCCGGACTTAGCTCCTTCTGATTACCATTTGTTTGGAAAATTGAAGGAATTTTTGAGTGGTAATCAATTTACAGGTGACAATGAACTTAAAAATGCTGTTAATCCATGGCTAAATGGACTGGCGGCAGAAGAATACAACAAGGGTATATTAAAGCTGGTGTATCGCTGCGATAAATGTCTTAATTCATGTGGTGATTATATAGAGAAGTAATATGTAGTTTAAGAGAAATAAAAAATATTAATAGTTTTCAGAATAAATTTTTTTACAGTGAAACTGTCTTTACTTTAGTGATAACCTCTTTTTCTTGCTAGAAAATAGGAAGGACAATTACAAAAATCTGAGGATGATGCAGAAATTCTGACTTCATATTTGAAATCAGCGCTAAAAAAATTGGTAAGATCAGAATATATATTGACCATGTAACAAAATCATTTTTAACTAGTGTAATAGAACTAATGATTGAGGTAACTCAAAAAAAGTGTTCAGTATAAAATAAGTATGATTAAGTTAAGGATTATTTTAATTTATTTTATCTGTATGTGTTGTTAAATGATATATATATTATTTTAAGGAAGCCGTTTTCAAGTCATCTGCTTCAAATTATTGAATGTGATATTTTTTATATTTATTTTAATAAAAAATTATATACCTGCATACAGAATTATGCAGTTGCAAAAAAATAATGGATTTTGTTTGAATTGTTTGTGCAGTGCAAATTCTATAATAAGGCAACAGGCAGAAAATACAGCCTTAACTCTTATATATCTTCCACTTCCACATGCATCAGATCCTGCATCTTCAGCACAGTACTTGCAATATCTTACAGAATTAACAGCCGACTTACCTGCTACAGTTCTTGTGCATGGAATTAGTACAGTTACTTCCACAACTTTGTAGAAATATTTGTACTAAGTGGCAACTGTATTATATAATCAAACATCAGTATTATATAATTTATTTAGTGATAGCACTGTCATCGTCGTCGTCATCAGTTAAGATGAACCAAGGAGTTGTCTTTTAGTTTCAAATACCATGATATTATTTAGATATATATTCCAATTTCTGTTGATCAACATTGTTGCCATTTGCTAAGTTTTCCATTCCACATTTTTTATTCAGTTTGATTTGAAGTAAAAACACCATTTAGGGATTTATTATTCCTTTTTTTACCTCTTGATAACTGATGTATTTTACCCAATGCTTTATTGTAAAAAAATATTACAATCTTTCTGTACTATGTTTATTTTAATTGTTTTGAGTATCTTAATTTTATTGTTTAATTTAAAGTTGACTGTTTTATCTTTTTTGTGCCTTGTTTAAGCATTAATATAGTTTTTTTATTAACTGAAATTAAGATGTTATTTAATTTAATCTTGTAAAATTTTAATTACATGCATAATTTTAATGTTGACATATTGTTTTTAAAATATTTTAGATTAATTAGTCAGTATAAGTTGTGATTATATTAACTGAAAGGAATTCAATATAATTGTTTTATTTTCTGTTTTAAGCCAGTATTTACTTTTAATATTAAGAATTTTGTTCTAATGAATAATTACAACCATTTTGTAATTGTATAAAGTAATAAAATTTCTGTAAGATAAGAAATTAATATTGTTGACTATTATTTTACCATTAATTTTTTGATAAGAAAAACTCAAGATGAGCATTTATTGTTAAGATTACAGTTACGTCAATAAAATTAATATTTGGTATATTTATTTCTTTGTATTTCACCTATTTTACATTATGTTGCAGTTCTCCATTATTTATAGTGGTTTCTTCTAAATTTTTATAATCAGTAATGCTAACATATTAAAATTTTTGATGGTTTTTTGGTTTATTAACTGTGTACATAAGTAAGTTACTACCTAACCATTCATTTTTTATTAAGTGGTATAAAATATGTACAATATTTGTAGGTGTTTATTATTTAACATAACCAGTGAGTGGAGAGTGATAATAAAACGTATTAAGTAAGTAAAATAAGTAATGATTCTGTAATACATAAAGTTTATAATTTTACTTCCATCAGTAACAGTATTCTGTTTCTGAGATTTTGAATCCTGTAAAAAAGCAAGGAAGACTCAAAAATGATAATGCAGATAATACTCAAACCTGTGTTAATCTACTGGATGAGTTAGGTGGAGCCAGAAAGTAAATTCAATTTGTCTGTAACTTTTTAATTATAAAACATCTTTTGAACTCTTGTCAAATATGACAATTACTACTTATGAAGTATTATAAAAATAATAATTTTTTAATTTTGCATATTCTTTTCAACTGATTTGTCCTACATCTTGGTAGCACTGTCTTTAATGTTTAACAACATTTTCAGCCTTATCAGATGTATAGTTCAAATTTGGCAGCTGAGTATTTAGATTTGACATACTTTGTTATGAATTGGCAATCTTATTTTGTTTGAAAATTGTGAATCAAAAAATTTATATTATAAATGGAATGAAGTGCACTAAAGTAGTGAAGATGAAGATGTTATATCACACCAAGAGTTTATGAATGGTAAAATGGTTTCAAGAAGATGTTGAATACAACAGAGTTGGACATCCTAACACAACAACCACTAATGAAAGAAAATATCAGTAAAGTAAAGGACATTGTTATCAGTAATCATCAAATCAGTATTAAAGAAGTTGTGAAACAATTTTGGATTTGGAACAAGCAACAGCAAATTTTATTCCAAAAATCACTGATGTCCCAAACAGTTACTCAAACATGTGATATGAATTACAGGTGTACGGTTATGAAATTGGAACAAAGGTCCATTTTTCCCAATGGAAGCTTCCTGAAGTACCAAGATCGAAAAAACCTGCTAAGCTTGATCAAATTTTAAGGTCCCATACTTTATTACAATGGTGTCATCCATTGTAATTCTTACTATAAAAGGTTATAAAGTCAACAAACTGCACTACATAGCAGTTTCACACCATTCATGTGTTACTATTATATTATTTCAATTTTTTAACTATTTATACTAGTAATTATTTATCTAAAAATAACTACATACTGATTTTACAGCCTCTGTATTCTCCAGACATTGCATCCTGCAATCATTTCTTGTTCTCACTAATTAATTGAAACTAAAAGGATTGCAATTTGTGACAATAGTTGAAATAAACAAAAAAATCACTAAGTGAACTTAGGCTATATTAAAAAATGTTTTGAGGAGTAGAAGAAATTCTGGCGTAATTATGTTGCATTCTGGGAAACTACTTTGAAAGGGACAATTTTGATATAGAAAAAAAGTAAATTTTTTTTATAAAAACTAGAATTCTCTTTTTTTTATCGCACCTTGTCTTCTTCCCAAGATCATACTGTTCTCTTCAGGTAATGGTACAATTGTCTATATGGCTGTCAAAAGATTACATCCCCATTTAGTAACCTAATTAAAAGTCTATGCAATAACTACACAGAGTTAAATGTCATGCCATACTGTTACAGCACTTATCCCACGTTGATATATGCACTAAAGAAAATTAAACCCAGTCAACTTTCATCATCCTTTTCGTACATTTTTAAGTACGAACAAAACAGTTCAGTTAAATAAATGGTTGAAAATGTGGTGACTGGTAGATTGATGCTCTGTATTGCCATTGAAGTTATCAATATAAAGCAGATTCCAGAAATAAGTTGTCATTTGTGTTTGTACAACACCAAATTACTGTACCATATCATTTGGTGATCCTACAATGCCCCTCAGATTACTGCCGTGTAACAATGTATTACATTCATTTTTTTTTTTTAATTCTTTACATTAGTTTGACTGTTATATGAATTTTAATATATTTGCTGTTGCTTTTTATTTTGATTTAAGCCCTTTACATTTCATGCTTTTATATGGCTACATTATTCTTTATTTATTCAAATAGAAACATTTTTTCTGATAGGTGGATTTTAACCACTGTCTCAGTTTACTCATTCTTTGATTAATTTAACACCCTTTTTACACTTAAAGTTATAACATGAAAGCAAGTGACTAGTTTAGCCTCTACAACCACCATAAGCTATTCAGAGGATGATATGTATGAATGTAAATTGTAGTCTTGTATAGTCTCAGGTCGACACACATTCCTGAGATGTGTGATTAATTGAAACTCAACCGCCAAAGAACACCAATATCCATGACCTAGTATTGAAATCCCTATAAAAGTAACTGCTTTTACTACTAGGATTTGAAGCTTAGAACTCTACTTCAAAATCAGCTAATTTTTTGATGATTTTACCACTAGACCAACCTGGTGGGCTAATCCACTGTTGGCAACCACAGAATTACAAGTAGATAATGGGAAAATGGTGTATTAACTTGTAATGGCACCTTAAACTTGTTTCTAAAAATAAAAAAATTAATAACAGTAGAACCAAAATTTTCTATTTAAAACAATGCATAAATAATAAATATTAACAGGCGAAAAAAATTTGTTTTTTCTAAATAGACGCATAGACATTTAATATTATCCGGTTCATTATAAATTTTAGTGCATAGTGTAAGTATTATCACTTGTTCATGAAAAAGCTCTAAACCATACGGACAAAATGCGATTGGCTACCACCAGAAGAAATGTACACTGCACTGCTGTTTTGAAGGAAGCGATTGGGCTACAAATTTGCATATTCACATCAGCAATGAAGGTAACAGTTTTTTTGTTCTGTCAAAAGTAGTTAAATGGAATTAGTATTAAAAGAATTTGTTATACAAAAAAATAAAACTTATGGTTGTAGAGAAAACTTTCATATTCCAATTATTAAGGTTGAAATAAAATCAATCATTCAACAGATGCGAGAACCTCAACGGCTTTTAAATCTCTTAGCGTAAACACTAAACTGCTAAATGGCTTAATATAGACGCATTGCTAACAGTTTTGTATTGGAAGTATGGAAAATGTATTTAATGAACCTCTTTTTATTTATCTAAATATCTCCGTTACTTGTGTTCTTTGTCGTCTGAACAACAGTCTATCGGATGGATATTTCTTATCGTGTAAATAATAGCGTTAAAAATGAGTTAAATTCACAAAACGATAATGCCAAGAACACATCAAGCGGAAAAAGCACAATAGGGTTGTACCAACACAGAAACAGAAGTTATGCACTGCACCACAAATATCGAAACGTGAAGTTAATAGTTTCGAAAGAAATAAATGAAGCATATACAGTAGGTTTGTTTAGTAGTATTTTATTATTAAGGTTTCGTAAATAACTGGGTTCCCGGAAACCAGACTTTTTACATAAACTAATACATCTAAAGTGAGAAAAATAACTCGAGTATAAGACAGAATTCATCTTTCAGTAAGAGATTTGATAAATTTTGTTGAGGGGTTAATTTATCTTAAATTAATAGTTTTTGAGAACTGAATTTTTGGGCTGGAAATTAACTTGTAAAAAATATATCTATTGGTAGTATGATTTATAGATAAAAATTCAATTCATGCTTAATTTCATTTATTATGTTGGTTTCATTGTCGTAATGGTGATTGCCACTGGTGTAAGATATCTAGTATGTTCATATGTTTTAAGCAGTTTTATTGTACGTATTTTTAATAATTATGTATTAAACACGTATAATACAGACTTTAGTTTTAGAGATAATATCTTCCAATTGTTGCTTTTAATTCAACGAGGTAATAAAGTCGTCGAAGTATTCTGTTATTTATTGTTTTATCTTGTACATGTAATGTCTTGGTCATATTTAGATTACGATTTTAATGCTTTGATCCCAGTAAGGTGCAGCATCTTTTCTCTGGACTGCCTTCCCACTTTTGAGTTGAACATCATGTTAAATTCACTTCAATACTAATTTTATTATCGTGGATGCCAAATAGTAGTTTTTTCATTCTAAAACTTGATTTGTTTTGAAATTATTTTTGTTCTCTATATATAATTTTTCAGATATGAAACACATTATTTTTTGACTAATTCTTTAATAAATTTATTAATATTAAACTCCCGTTTTTATGAAATACAGATGTAAAAAACAAATTAATACTCTACCACAAAAATATTCTTTAATTCAGTTCAGTTGAGGATATTCAGTAGTGTTGAATTTTGCCTATAATCTGTAAATTTAGTCCGCCCGAGATTGTACAAGACCTACCCGCGTTTACATATCATACTCATCTCATTGGGCCATGGGAAGGTTGCTTATTGTTCACTAGTAAACAGATTGCAATATACATATTAGGAAAATAAAATAGTGTTTTATATATATCAGAGTGCAGAGGTTGTTGGTTGCTTTTGATTAACATTTAGTATTATTATTTACCACTGTATTATTAGTTATCACTGTTTTCATCAGAGCCTGCATCCTCAAAATTCTGCCTAGTTTTCCTAGTTAAGATCACTGTCATCATGAAGCTATTCATGCAGGAATAATCTTTACGAATAAGGCATACTAAACTTACTCATTCATACCTCATGAATCAGACCGATGCACCTGTTTGTGCCAACTAACTGTACACTACATCCTTGTGGACTGTGTCTGTTATGTGGCATTGCATTGCAAGTTTAAAGTAGGGCCAAACCTGTGAAATATGTTAGAAAACATGATGTTACCAAATGTCTTATGATTTCTGAAGGCCGTGCATTTGGATTCAAAAATTTGATTATTCGTATAATCTTTATTGGCTATTTGTACAATTTGGCATACTCGAGCTGATAATTGTATTATCAGCAGTTACTTTCTTAATGTTGTATTTATTTCACCTTTAACATGTTTCATAGGCTTTTTCCATTTATGTTCTGTTTTTATATTACTGTTTAGTTTTTTAATTGTTTCATTTTAATATTTATATGTTTACTATATAAATATCATGTCCAGGTGCAGATAACTACACTTTATTATTTGCCCAGGGAAAAATTATCCTGTTTATAGTAAACTATCCGTATTACTCTTGAAATACGATCGTATACTACAATATATAAACAATGTAGAGAAGTTCCAAATAGCAGATGTAAACAAAAACTAAAGATGTCATGATTCAGCTGTGTGGTTGTCAGATTTTCAATAACAAAAGTAGTTAAATTGTAATAATTACAGCGTATCAGATAATGAATTATAGAAATCTTTAATAATTGCCAATGCCTGATAATGATTCAAATCCAGGACCTTCCAGATAAATTATAACACAAGCATGAAAATCAGCTGTTGTATCTTTTACAGAAATTATAAATGCATTAAAAAAATATTTATATATAAACAAAGTACTTGTTCATGCAGATGGGTTTAACAGTTTTATTACTGAAGTAATAATTTTTATGTCATTGTTTAATATAAATGTAGTTGTATCGTTATTTTAATTTTTGATTCGTGCATTTTATTCAGTTATAATGGTAATCAGATTGTAGCCTCCATAAAATAGTTTCTAATCCATTGATCATTACATAAACTACTATACTAATCTATGTTATTATATTACCTTTTCTTAATCTCTGTATAATCTTGTACATTTCTGCAAAATGTTGCTATAGATGTTTTATTTTAGTCAATAAATGTATGTTAAATTTTTTTAATATTTTTCACTAGATAGTAATTAATTTTTCATCAAAATAAGTTTTACTGAAGACTGTCTGACTTAGACATTGGATCTAAAGAATTCATCACTTTGGGTCACTTTTAGTGAATGACCGATATTAAATTCCTTACTTAACCCAAAGTCTGTGTGTTTACCATTATTAATACTTAAAATGATGCTCCACTTATTCAATCTTAACCCAACATCTTGTGTTTTCATTTGTGTTTGACTTTATTTCAATACATATGTACATTAAACATGATTCAACCATCAAGATAAGGGAGTATAGAAAACCAACGAAAAGTTTGGGAAATACAGTTTATATAATATTGATTTATTATTTATTAATATGATTGATAGTAATATTAGTTACAATGAAATACCATGTAGCTAAACATTTTTGCTTAATTAGTGACATTAAACTGAAACTTCATCCCTTTCTTTATTGAAATGTGTTGCAGATTTTGTTGTTTTGTGTGATTTCTGATTTCTTTCGAATGAAAATTTCTAGTGTCTGGAATCCATTTTTGTCGCTTCTTTTTATTTTGTTGGGAGACACTGGTTAGTTGGAACTTAATTTTTATTGTTATTGTTCTTTTTCTATAAATACTTCAAATTTACAGTATGGTTAGTTATTTTAAGGGTATGGAATTCATCGATATTGAAGACTATAATCCTTTGATGAACACTGAAACTAGAGTATATAAGTCGCTTGTTGAATTTGACAGTATTAGTAATAATAGCAATGAAAAATATATCATATGTTGTATCATTCAAAAAAAAACCTTGAAACCTTCCTTGTACCTTTTAATTTCTTTACAATTTTGATATAATTGCCCTTACAGACGTAGAAGATTTTTTTTTGTCTTCAGTCACTGGACTGGTTCAGCTCTCCAAGATTTCCTATCTAGTGCCAGTTGTTTAATTTCGGTATATCCCCGCCACCCTAACAATTTGTTTTAGATATTCAAAACGTTGCCTACCTGCACAATTTTTTTCATCTACATTTCCCTCCAGTATTAAAGCAATTATTCCAGGATGCTTTAATATGTGGCTTGTAAGTCTGTCTTCTTTTAGCTGTGTTCTTTTTCCATATGCTTCTCTCTTCATCAATTTGCCACAACACCTCTTCATTTAGTACTTTATCCACACATCTGATTTTTACCATTGACCTATAGCACCACTTTTCAAAAGCTTCTAATCTTTTCTTCTCAGGTACTCCAATCGTCCAAGTTTCATTTTCATATAAAGCTACACTCCAAACATAACTTTCAAAAATTTTTCCTGATGTTTAAATTAATTTTTGATGTAAGCAAATTATATTTTTGACTGAAAGCTTGTTTTGCCTGTGCTGTGACATTTTATATCACTGCTGCTTCATCCATCTTTAGTAATTCGACTTCCCAAATAACAAAGTTCTTCTTTCTACCTCTGTAATTTTTATATTCAGTGGTCCATTTACATTATTTCTACTACATTAAATTACTTTAATTTTGTTCTTTTTTTATTTTCATGCAGTAGTTTTTGCGTAGGAGTTCATCCATGCCACTCACTGTTTATTCTAAATCTTTTTTACTCGGCAAGAATTACTGTATCATCAGCAAATCATAGCATCTTTATCTTTTCACCTTACGCTTTTACTCCGGATCTAAATTGTTCTTTAACATCATTAACTGCTAGTTCTATGTATAGATTAAATGGGAATAGGGAACGTCAGACCCCCCTTTTTTATTACTGCTTCTTTGTTATGTTCTTCGATTATTACTGTTGCACTTTGGTTCCTGTAATTGTTAGCAATTGTTCTTCTATCTCTATAGTTGAAACCTAAATTTTTTAAAATGCGGAATACTTTATTCCAGTCAGTATTATCAAATGCCTTTCTAAGTCTATAAATGCGAAGTATGTTGGTTTGTTTTTCTTTAATCTTCCTTCTACTATTAATCTGATTGCTAAAATTGCTTCCCTTGTTGCTATACTTTTCCTGAAACCAAATTCGTCTTCTAACATTTCGTCCTCTCTCCTCTCAATTCTGTACAGAATTCTAGTTAAGATTTTTGATGCACGAGTAATTAAGCTAATTGTTCTATATTCACATTTATCTGCTCCTGCTTTCTGTGGTATCATGACAATAACACTCTTTTTGAAGTCTGATGGAACATCCCCTTTTTTTTAAATATTACACACCAGTTTGTATAACCTATCCATTGCTTCCTCACCTGTACTGCGCAGTAATTCTGCAGATATCCTTACTATCCCAGGAGCCTTTTTGCCATTCAGATCTTTTAATGCTCTCTTAAATGCAGATCTCTGTATTGTATTTCCTTTTTCTTCCTCTTTTACCTCCTCATCTTCCTGTATAAAACCAATTCATTTCCTCCATATAACTCTTCAGTATATTCCACCCACCTATCAACATTTTCTTTCATATTATAAATCGGTGAACCATCTTTGTTTAATATAAAATTAGATTTTAATTTATGTACCATAAAATTCTTCTTGACTTTCCTGTATGCTCTGTCTATTTTATCAATGATCATTTCTCTTTCCACTTCTTTAATCCACCCTTCTTTCACTAATTTGCACTTCCTGTTTGTAGTATTTCTTAATTGTTGATAGTTCCTTTTACCTTCATCACTAGCATTCTTACACTTTCTACATTCATCCATCACAGCTCCAATATATCTTTTGGTATCCAAGGTTTTCTGTCAGTTCTCTTTGTTCCACCTAAGTTTGCTACTGCTGATTTAAGAATTTCCATTTAAGATTCTCTCATTCTTCTATATTTTTTACCTTATCTTTTTTACTCTGACATCTTGTAATGCCATCCTCAAAAATCCTCTTTCTCAAGCTTCTCTAAATTCCACTGATTCATCTGTCACCTTTTCTTCAGGTTTTTAAATCCCAATCTAAATTTCATTATCATTGAATTATGATCGCTATGTCTGCTCCAGGATAAGCTTTGCAGTTGACAAGTTGATTTCTAAAACTTTGTATAACCATGATTTAATCTATCTGATACCTTGCACTATCACTTGGTATTAAATTATACTTTGTGCAAAACTCAATTGAGTTGATCCCCACTTTCATTCCTTTTGCCCAGCCTGTATTTACCCACAATATTTCCTTCCTTGCCTTTTCCAGTCCGTGCATTCCAATTTCCAACTATTATTAAATTTTCATCCTCTTTTATGTGTTTAATTTCTTCATATATACATTACCTCATCATGGCCACTTGTAGGCATGTAGACATTAACAGTCGTTGGCTTAGGTTTTGATTTTATCCTTATTACATTGATTCTATTGCTATGCATTTAGAAATACTCTACTCTCTTTATCTTCTTGTTCATTACAAAACCTACTCCTGCCTACCCTTTGTTTGAAGCTGAGTGAATTCTAAAATCACCTAACCAAAAGTCGTTTTGTTCTTCCTACCGGTCATTGCTAATTCCTACTACATCTACATTTAACCTATCCATTTCCCCAGTTTTCTAACTTACCAACCTTTTTTAGACTTCTAACATTCCACACTCCAATACTTAGAGTGTTATTTTTTAATTTTCTGGTGACCCCTTCCTTAGTTGTCGTCACTCGTAGATCCAAATGGGGGACTAGTCTTCGTCCGGAATATTTTACCTCCATCTTTATTACATAGAAATGCAGAGAGCTACATTTTCTTTGAAAAAAAACAGCTGTAGTTTTCCATTGCTTTCAACTCTCCAGTACTCAGAAGATTGAGTGATGTTGATATGGCTGTCCTGCTGCCCTCTTTCAGGAATCATTCGCTAGTCTGACTTAACAGATACCTCTTTGGTATGGTTGCACCTTCGGTCCAGATACTCTATCTCTGAGCACTCAAGCCTCCTCACCATTGGCAAGGTCTCATGATTTGTAGAGGGAGACGTGAAAGATATCAAACAATTTAAATTTGCAAATTATGTTAATCACATTAGAAATAATATAATATAAATTTAAAATATCCAATAATTGTCTTTTCATTTAAAAAAGTTAAGGTGTTGAAAATTAATTACAGAACTTCATTTCAGTTGAGCTAGTTGTTTGTTGTTAGGTTTTGAAAGGTAAATTAAACAGTTAAAGTTAATTAGTATCTATCGATCCCACAGTTTTGATACTATTTTTGTCTCTGATTATCTGCCCATCTCAAATTTAAATGATTATTACTCAGTTTTCTTTGTGAGCATTATAAACATGTATATTAATGGAACTGGTGTGGTTTCATATTATCTGTCACTGATTTAAGAAAAATATTATTTTTTTTTTGTATGTCTTAACACTAATTTAAGAATGTATCCTGATGGAGGATAGGGCTAAATGTAGTATAGATCAAGATCTTGCTTACTAAAAGTAACAACAGTCAGACTAATTATTTACCTAGAGTCTTACAAACTCATGTTAATAACCATTACTTCACTATAATAACCTTCCAGGAAGAAAAACCCTCAGGTTAGAAAATCCAAATAACATGCAAGAATTCTTAGTCAGTAATTATAATAAAATTCCATCCAATTGAAAAGGAGAATTGTCAGCCATTTTAGGTAACCCAGGCAGTGATGCAGCTAAAAATATATTTTTGAAATTATACAAAAAATCATTGTAGCAGCACCTGAAAGAAAATATTGAATATTCATTCAAAATTTAAACAACTAAAACCGTGTATTAGTTCTTTCTATTAGAAAAAAGTAAGTTGTTTAAAATAGAAAAAACCAAATAATATGAAATTGCAAAAAATATGGGAGTAAATTGAAATATGTTTTTCAGAATAGCCAAAAATAAGTGTAACAGCAAACAAATAAATGAGGTTTGCAGAGGTAATAAAAAAATCTGGAAAATTATTAATGCAATTTTTAGCAAGAAAAGGAGTATAGCTGAAATAGAAAATATTAAAGCACATTGTGAAAACATGATGTCCTCAATGCAGAACCTTTGTTTTGTGCTAATAGCTGATAATTAAATTAATTATTTTGAGAAAATTTTAGATGAATAAAATAATAGTCAAATAAAGTTTTGTAATCGTTGATGAATTCAATATAATATGAATTTACTTCCTTCAGTCAGTCACATGTGATGTGATAAATAAGGTCCTAAACCATATAAATATCAATATCACTGGTATTCATAATGTCTCACTTGAGATTATTAGAATTATAAAAACTTACATTCTCTTTCTATAGGCACTTTTTAATTTAAATTCAATCAATGGTATTTTTCCCCACAGTCTTTTAGATTCCCATTTTATGTCTACTGTGTAAAAGACGAGACAGAAAAAATATCTAGTCGAAAATTACAGGCCAATGTCCATAATTTTTAACTTTGCCAAGCATTAGAAAAAATAGCTAAGCTATAACTTAATAGCCACTTAGAGCCAAATAAAATTACATCAGTTAATGATTAACAGTCTTCTGAAGTAAAATTAATACATAAGTTGCGATTACCACATTAGTTTCAGATATTTGCTTGATACTGGATTGAAATAAAAAATGATTAGCTATCTGTGTAGATTTAGATAATGCATTGTATACAGTCTTGTCTGAATTACTGCTGAGAAGACTAGGGGTAAAAAATAAGAATCATTGGTGAAGTGATTAACTAGTTCAAGAGCTACAACCCACCGGGTTGTCATCACAGATCAGCTGATTTCGAAGTTGAAAGTTTTAAGGTTCAAATCCTATTAAAGGCAGTTATTTTTATACAGATTTGAATACTAGATTGTGTATACCGGTGTTTGGCAGTTGGGATTCAATTAACCACACATCTCAAGAATGGTCAACTTGAGACTATAGAAGACCACTTCATTTACATTCAATCCATATCATCCTCTAAAGTTTTTTAGAGGATGAGCCACCATCCAGAACCACCATCATGCTTTATGGTGGTTCTGGAGGCTAAACAGAAAAAGAGAGTTCAAGAACTACTTAAAAAGTAGATAGTAATATGTTAAAATGGGTAATGCTGTGTCCACCTTCGTGTATTGCAGATGATGTACCCCAGGAACTGTATTAGGCTATTTTATCTATAATATAGTTACTGATTGTTTGAACATAAATTTTGATTGTAAAATGCTGTCTTTTAACAATTATACTGTTTATATTTTGTTCATTATTTTTGATAATTTTCTTAATAATAATACTTGTCCAAGTATCAAGATACTCAGAACAACATCAAATTACTTACTTAGAACAGACGTACATAGTGTAAAAATGTGATTGGACATTAATCTAATGACATTAAATGTAGAACACAATAGGCTTCATGACATTTACGAACTCTGCATTTACCCAGCTTCAAATAGATATATTCCAGTAAATGTAATGCCATAAATCATCACCCTGAAAGTGACTGCATTAAATTAATAAAGGTTTTTACTATTAAATATCTTGGGTTAACAGTTGATCGACATTTAAGTTGGGATGGAAAAATAAGTAATAAAATAAAACAGTAAAATAAATTTATTTACAGATTTATCTTATTAAAAATCATTTATTTTGCATGTTTTTAACTGGGATATAAGGATAACTAGGTGCTCCATTACAACAGTGCTTTTGCTCATGCAGAACACAGAATATGTTGAGTTTTCGGCTGCAACTGAGACTTTGCAAAGACTCAGTGCAACTCTGCAAAGACTTTGCAACTCAGTCTTTGCTGCAAATCCCCAGTTTTGTAAAATTTGTTTGCATGCAACTTCTTCCCTAATATGATGTACCTCAAGCTGAAAGGTTATTATTACACCTTAGAGGAGAGCCATTGTGAATCACTGAACGTATGACATGTTTGAAGAACATAGTTTCCTCATACCAGTCAAGTAGTGAGAAAAGCACTGGGAGTGATGGATCACTATGATTTTATTTTTAGGAATTTTTTGGCCGCATCTTGTATTTCTCAACCTTCAGGGTTTTCAACCATTTATCTTCTGCTTTAACCTTTTCACGACTGTCGCTGTGCTTATGCGACTGCAGTAAACTGTCTGCACAGACTATGGTCACATAAACTCATTTGAGTACTGTCATTGTGTTAATGTGACTAATATAATTCTTTCACTCACATGTGCTGCATTCTATTTACTTTATAAAGAATTATGCGGTATTGACAAGTTGCAGCTAACAGCTGGAAATAGAGAGAATAAAATCATGTTACCAGCGTTACCTATTAGTGAATCTTGAGATACACGTAATAATTTTTATCTTTTATTTGGTGGAGTTTTTTCACTTGAGATTGTAATTGGAGTTTCAGATTCAATATCTGTTTGTTGTTATTATTATTTGAAGATGATACAATTTCACTACCAATAAACACTAAAAATAGCCTCATTAGTAGACATGTTATATGATACCAAAAGTATCACTAGAACATTCACTTTCACCAGCTGACTCTTCATTTAGCAAAATTCAATTATTTCACCTGTGTTACATAAATTCCATGATATGTCCATATAATGAAAATTAATAAATCCTGGACATGAATGCAATGAATCTGCCATGTTTACAAAGTTGTCCCAAAAAGGTTAATTTTTACCTTTTTGAATTAACCATTCTTTTTCTATTGAATTTACTTCTGCAGTAACTTCTAGGGTAAGTAAAATACCTATTAATGTGCTCAAGTTGTAGGAAAAGACTATCCATCTCTCTTTGTTCTAGTTCTTTAATTTAACTTATTATCATTTTGTAAATATATTGACTGCTTAACATTACTAAATTATGGTCAGAATCTGTGTTTTTGGTGTATAATTTCAAAATCACGCATCATTGTATAATAAACTAAATATAGTGCACTGAAATGCATACAAAACCTTTGAGAAAGAATTATAAATAGGCTATGTAAAATCAGATAAAATTGGTTCTACATGCATGTGTCTGGGAGTGGTTTTTTTTGTAGAATTTCATATCTACTATTTATTAGGCATTTTATTTTTTAATTTGTTTAATGAAATTTGATACAGATATCCTCTGTTTTCAAATTTCAAAATATCTGCTAGGTTCATTTTTAAATCTTAATATTTTAATAAATGTTAGATTTTCTTGTATTTGATTAGTTATTAACATCTTAAGCATTGTCTGCAGAATCATTGTTCAGCATTGTGTTTTTAATGAGTACAATGAGCATTATTTATTAAAATACCAATCTTTTTTACAGTATAAATTGTTAATGCAAGGAAATATTCAGATTTCACATCTAAAAAATAGTTGAGTCTAAAGATTAACATGTTTTTTGCATGTTTTACCATCACTAAAATACAAACTAATATCTTTTCTGCTGTAATTAAACTATATAATTTTAACTCTTTGCCACAAATTGTATTAGCTTGTTTAAAAATACTTTGTTTTAACATAGCACGTAAGCATTATATTAACAGCAGTTAGTATCAGGTATGTCAATTATCCAGTTTACGAGCAGACAGGCGATGGAATATGTAATAATCTGGTGGTGAAATGAACTTTTCCTAAGTTTTTGGGTAGAGTACCATATTACCTTGTTCCTTCAATTCATAGAAACAGGAACTTTAAACCATTTACTAATGATTGTAGGAGGCAGGAAAGGTAAAAAATATCTCAAAATCTGTTGGACAAGATCTTACTATTAGTACTAGATGACTGCTTTCATGTAAAACTTTTCAAGTTGTAAAGGATATGACTGCAAATCCTGATGAGCTCATCAGTTCACTATTTTAGATGTTCGCCAGCATCGATGAAAACTTAAGAATTCTTTTCCATATTTCAACATATATTGTTAATCAGTGCTTTTCTTGTTAAATTTTACATCCTATTGCTGTTATTTAAGATTAATAATTATCACTATAGGTAACAATTTATGATTTAATGTGTTTTTTATGAATATAAATATTAGATAGCACGTAATTCTATCTAGTAGTATGATAGATGAATGTTATCTCTGATGATACTCTTTTGTCAGATTAATGATGTTCATTTTACAGCCATAGATATAGTGAAAGTTCTATTCAGTTTTAATGTTATTTGTAGTTTGTATTTGGGAAGCCCCCTTATATTTAGCTAAGCTAAATGATACAGTGCAAAACTTCTCTACTATAGAAAAAGAGAAGAGTAGTGTTTTCTAGTAGGTCTTGTACTTCACTTTTCTTGATATGACTGCATGAAATATATTTTATTAAGTTTATCACAGGATTCGTTTCTCATGTCACCTAGAATCGTAGTGGTTATGACAGTGAAAGATAACCATGCAGTTATTAAATGATTTTTTAACTGTAGAAAAATCACTGTCATTTTTTTAACTGATTTTTTTTTTTTTTTGTAAATATGTTTATCATGTTTGATTAGTATTTGTCTGTGTATCTTAACAAATGGTAGTTTTTATTAGCTAAATGGTTACTCAGTTTACTAAATAAATATTTATTATTACAGAACATGGACACATCAGTTGATAGCTCATTTGTCGTTGATTCTCTGTCGTGCAATTATTTAAATATAGAGATTAAAAATGAAAAAGGTGAAGATGTTGATAAAAGTGATTGTCTGTCTTCAAAGCCTGTTAGAGCAGATGTTGATGAAATAATTATGCACGTAAGTAAATAACACCCTACTTAATGACCCAAGTTTATAAGTTATTTCAGTAGCTGTAATTAATGGCCTTGCTGTAAATTAGAAAAAGAAGCAAAATTTGGAAAATACTTTAAAAAATATAAAAAAGTAGTGTACTGATAAACAGAAAAACTCCCTCACCCTTTGTAGTGCTTTTGGTAACAATAAAATGGAAATTTAAATATTATTATAAAATTTTATAAAACATGTAGGTACTTGCATATTAACTTGTCGACCATAACCACAATGATCCCATAACATTGAAAATACTTCAGAGTTATGGGATCATTAACATATTTTATATGTTAAAAATATAAGCATTATTGCTTATAATTATAGATATAAATTAACCAAACTTAACATACACCTGATAACCTCGACTAATTAACAGTAGTGTTTTGACTATTTAAATAGTAAATAATTGCAATAATTACTGAACTTATTATTTAAATACTCAAAAAATTACTGTGTTATTAGCAAAGGTTAACGAGCTTAGGTTAAGTTTGGTTAAATTATGTAAATAAATATAAATGTAATATAATGGTTACATCAGGTGATATTAACAATAACGCAAAAGTTTTTCAATTTATTGGTCGACCAGCTAATACGTAATTACCAACATGTAAATAATCATAATTATCTCATACTTGATAACTATGAATAATTTTCTTTTAAGTACAGTTTATTTTTAAAATATTTAAATAAAAGAGAATAAAAGGTAATGTAAAACTTTTTATACAATATCCATGCTACATATCCACAATTTTAACACGCTAGAGTTAGAAACATTTTCAAAAAAGTCGTGGACACTACATGACTTCCTTGTGTGCCTATTAAATTACATATACACATTTTTTTTTTAAATGAAAAGTACATAAAATTTTATTTCATTATTAACTTCTGATATTTTGTCATATTTTTTTTTTATTGTTATTGAATTATTATCGTAAAAATATTTTTACAATCAGAAGTTAATAATTATTAATAAATCAATATATTTAAATAAAAAAAAAAACCAGATGAAGTCTGATTTGAACCAATGTACCTTACCCTTGTAAGATCCAAATATTTCATTAATTAAAATTTTATTTGGCTACAACTCTGGAACAAATGAAAATATACCACTTATTATGTATCATTGAAAAGTTCTCAATGAGGGCTTATTACTGCAGTTAAGAAAAGGTCCAAAATCCAAATTTTTTGTATTTATTTTATATTTCATTTTTGAATTATGTGAGATACATACGTTCGTACAGATGTCACACTGAAACTAGTCAAAATGGATATTTCCATTGAAATCTGAAAGCCGAAGGTTTTTGCAGTTACAAAACAGAATTTTTTCACTTACTTTTCAATTTTAAGGTAGTACCGAACAGAAATATACAAGAAAAACTAAGATAACAGAAAAGTGTTACATTATTAATACAGTGGTCATTATAAAAACAGGAAATGATAAAATTAGATTCTTTAATAAGATTATATCTATATTAATGACCTTTTTAAAGAAAAACTAATAAATCTTTGATGAAATTTAAGACATTAATTATCACAATTATTTGTCAGAAAATGGCTAAATATTTTTGAAGTGTCATACTCAATTATAAATAATACATTTTTATGAATTTTTTGCTTAGTTTAAGTAGTAGTTTTAAGTTTATCAGTTTTTTTTAGCTGATTAAAATCCATATTTCGCAAACACTGACTGTATAAGAAAATTTTGTAAACAGAAACCAAATTTAGCTAATTGCAGTACCGAACAAATTTACCAGAACAAAACCAAACACAAAAAGTCTGTCAAAACAAGCTCTACCTAGGCTATTCTGAATGGAAGCAGTACTACCAGAAGTACCACTTTCATATTTTTGAAAGTGTACAAATAGAATAATAAAACGTGAAAATAAAAGTAGAAAGTTCTATAGAAATAGAATATAAATATTACATTATTTAATTAATTTATTTTTTTATTATATACAACAATAAAAAAAGATTGAAAGATATGGGGAAAATTTAAGTGAGAAATTGCTTTTTGAGAAAGAGAACATATGAGTCTAAAAAATAAAGAAACATTAACAAAAAACTGACTAACGATTTAAATTGAATTCATGAAGAGGGGAGGTTGATTAGTGCAATAATTAAAATTAACAAGAAGGCTTTTTTTGTATTTCTTGTCCTATTCAAGTCTGTAATCTGATTAAGTGAGAAATGTTTTAGATACAGGATAAATTCTATGTCAATTGTTGCAGGATAACAAATCACTTTCATCTTTAATTACAGAAGAAGACCTGCTACGTGAAGAATCTAGCGACTGTAAACTGGATACAGACACAGACAGATTATCATTTGTTGCTTGTAAAAATTTTGTTAAGCAGGAAAAAATGGTAATATATTTGATTTTTAACCTTTAATTGCAGGCTTGAAATAACTGTTGATTCAGATATAGTTTGTTCATTATTCCAAAAAAAACTTTTTATTATGATTGTTTATATATGTATATATAAAAAAATTGTCACTTTGTAAAAAAAATCTGTCATTTGTAATTATGAATGTACACTTCTGTGTACTCTGTTGTGTTGCAGTAACAGATATGATGAATTTTCCTGTACATTGATCACAAGTGTATGCTTTGAATGATATTTTTTTAAATATTCAGTTGATTTTAATCTTCTGTAGTATTTTTATATACCATGACATTAACATTATTCTGTGGTTTACTTTTAATTTTTAAAGCTTAAATTGTTGGATTTATAATTTCAAAAGTATTTATCTCTAATGGGAATTAGTTTAGATTACTACTGGACTACATCAACGTTGTGTTGACTATTCCAGATAATACAGGACAGTTTGGAGTAATAATTTCATACTTTTTTTTTAATCTGTACATGTTTCCTTAGTGTAAAATACAATCTAACCCAGTTGCACAACTTCTGTTAGACTTATTATCTGCAATTTTGATAAAAATTCAAAATCATTCAAAAACTTTACTAGCTTAAAAAAACTTTGATCTATTTTTTCCTCCTTTAAAGAAAATCTTTATCATCTACCATCTCGTTTACATATATGTTATCCTTTTTCTGAATCAATAACTATTCTGCCACTTTTGTATAATTTTCACTCGGATAAGATTCTATCTGTTGAGCATTACTTGCTCAAATACTTTAATGATCTGTGTTTTATTTTGTTACTTATGAAAAGTGTAATTAATAAACCTCACATTTTTTTTACGATTCTGTTCAAGAAATGAACAGAATCTGCTGCAGCCAGGTTAGGTTAGTAGGTGGTTGAGGAGCACAGTTAAAGTTAGTTATGGATCAAAATTGTTAGCACAGAGTTTTTGTATGATTATCCTTTTATCAGTTGACTTGTTTTGTGAGGTTAGTTTTCAGTACAGATAGTATTCAACTCTTTATTTTCTAGTTACTTTTCATTTTGTTAGACTTTCTGCATATTTATATATATATATATATATATATATATATATATTTATTTGCTATGAAATTTTCAATAGTGGATGCAAGAGCAAAGAAGAGCTTTCTTCTTAGCTCTTACTTTGTATGAAAATACTTCACATACCCAAGAAGATATATTTCTCAGATGTAAAGTAATTAATTTTAAGAACAATTGATAGAGTGATAAAACCTAAAAAATGGTATTAGTTTGATATCATCTGAACACAAATGGGGAAAACCCAAGTTTTAATTGTCAATAAAATTATTATTAAACAATTGTGTAGTCATCATGTAACAGTTCATCAGAAATTATTGGAAGCAAGTTGAGAGGCATTTTCCTATTAAAGAAACTTAACTTTTAGCACTATAATGGAAAAAAAAGACTTCTCTGGGCTAGAGAATGTAAAGATTAGACTAAGAAAGTCAGGAGAAAAGTATTATTTTCTGATTAATTCCAATTTTATGTTCAAGAAATGAGTGTGTGTGGGATCTCATATCCTAAAAAGGTATGGTGAACAGTGACACGTTTAACTTCATCAGAGTGACAAATATTATGAGAGTGAACTAAAATAAGGGTCTGCTGTGTTTCACCAAGATCTTCCATGCTATCATTTGTTGAAAGATGTAATATGTTTTTCAAAGAAAAGGGATAAAAGTAGTCGACCAGTCAGAGAATTCACCAGGTATGAACCCTAATAAAAACTTATACCTCATTTGTAAACTAAAGGTAGGAAGCGTGACCATACAAAAAAGATTTTCTTTAATCATACAGGTGATCTGTATGAGATCATAAAGAAGTTATTATCTACAACAGTTATCAACAGAGTCTAAATTTATATAGTATTTTTTTTAATTGAAGATTCATCTGAAATTGTTTTATACAACATTAGTAAACAAAAAGATTTGTTGTTTTCTGTTGGTTTGAATTAAGTAGTATATCTAATTTTTGATTCCCTAATTATATTAATAAATTTATTACAAATATCCCAACCTTCATTCTATCTTTTGTGTATTTCTTTAGATTGTTACAGAAACTTGTCAAGGATGTTGTATATTAAGCATCTACTACACTCTTTGCATTCCTGTTTAGGTCAATTTTATACCGTATTATCAATATTTTATAAAAAACTTACACACATACAGTTGCCATTTCTTGGTTCTGGCATTATATTTCTGTGTGCTAATAATGAAGATTTACTTCAATCATATATTGGAATGCTGATTTTTATTTTTGTATAAAATTCTAAATATTCAACTCTGTTTGTTAGCTTATTCAGAATACAGTATTCACACCAAACTGGAAAATAAATAAATACAGTAATAGAAATTAAAATAGCAATATCACATAAGTAGCATCACATCATTTATTATGAATTCTTTTCATCACTTGTATCCAGGAGATATTTGTATCTAAATGGTACTTTGTTACAGGATTATTATGATGAAACAAGTGAATTTTCAGTTGATAATGAAGACATCACATCTGTCAAGGTGGAAAATCTACCAGGAGGGGATAGTCCTGTTACTTCATTTGATGTCAGCAGTAATACATCAAAAGAAGAATTTTGTGTAAAGAACAATGATAGTGAAAATGATCTTTCAATACAACAAAGTAATAGTCATGTCGATGATGTTGACAAGTTTAAATGTGAATACTGTGAAAAAACATTTAAGTATAGAAGTAGTTTAAAAGCACATATTAATTGCCATACTAATGAAAGAAGGTATACTTGTAGTTTTTGTGGAAAGAGTTTTAATGAGAAAAGTAATTTAATTGCTCATACTAGTATTCATACTGATGAAAAAAAACATGTTTGCAATATTTGTCTAAAATCATTTAATCGTAAAAGCCATTTAATGCAGCATATTAGTGTTCATATCAAAGAGAAAAATTATGTTTGTAATTTTTGTGGTAAGAGTTTTAATCAGAAAACTCATTTAGTTATTCATACTAATCTTCATACCAATGACAAAAAATATGATTGTAATGTTTGTCAAAAATCATTTAATTTTAAAGCCAATCTAACACAACATCTTAAAATTCACACTGATGAAGAAAGTTGTGTTTGCAGTTTTTGTAAAAAAGCATTTAAACAAAAAACTCTTTTAATGTCACACCTTAGAGTTCATAGTAATGAGAAAAATTACAATTGCACTTATTGTGAAAAAGCATTTAATAGCAAAAGCCATTTAACTAGACATATTAATACACATACAAATGAAAAAACTTACAAATGTAGTTTTTGTCAAAAGTCTTTTAATCGGGAAAGTAATTTAACACAACATCTTAACATTCATACTAATGAGAAAAAGTATACCTGTAGTTTTTGTCAGAAATCTTTTAATGGTAAACAGTACTTCACTGCTCATACTAATTTGCATACTAAGGAGAAGATTTATAATTGTAATTATTGTAGCAAGTCATATTATATGCGTGATTGTTTAAGTGCCCATGTGAAAAGTCATCATAGGAGTGGAAATTAGTTATATAATTGTGGTTTGCTTTATTTGGACAAAAAAATAATTACTGTTTGAAAACTAATCTCATTATTTTTCTTTTGTATTTATTTTTATTTAATCTGTATATAAATTATAATTATTTAATATGTATATAAAATTTAATTAAATTTTTATACATAATCTATTACAAACAATAAACATCTAATAGTATCCGTTACATTTTATCCTCTGAAGTGATTATGATAAAATTATTAAGCCACTGTTGTCAATGCCAGTTGCTTGTTTGTAGAGTTTTGTTTTCAGTGATTTGACGTGCACCCACCTCATCGAGAACCCATCAAAATTTATTTGTTCTGGTTCTGAAGGGTACATGGCAAAGGAGTGGTGATGACTGCTGGTTGTTAGTACCAGTTATAAGCAAGGATTTGGCCCACAGCTTGCTATGGGTAGTTGTCATGTTTGTGGGCTTGCACATATTTAGTAGTAGTAGATACAGTGAGATTTAGATAATTTGACTTTGTATGGTATTCTGGCGGAAATGTCAGAAGCTAGTGATTCAAGAAAACAGCCCAAGCCCAAACAGGGTAGGGCTAGTGAACTGATGGAGGTAAGAATCAATGATTCCTCTGCCTTCTCAAGTGAGGAAGAGCAGGCAATGGCAGATATTCCATGCCGGTTTCACAAGATAATCTGCTTGATGAATTTTTTAGAGCTAACTGGAGGGCAGGTAGCTCTGTCCTCCTAGTTATGTACTTGAGGATCTGTATGTTCAATTTATTGTCTTTTTAGTGAATCTGCGAAGCCAATAGGAATATGATTATTCCCAAGATAAAGGAATTTTAAGGCAACATTCTCTACCCTGGCTCAGGGATTTGAGGCTTTGGCTTCTAAGCCAATTGAAGTAAAGTAGGTGATATTGAAGGAAACAGTAACAGTTCCTACTGTAGTGTCTAGGCTTATGGACCCTCAATGGAAATGCTATGCGGAAGTTTTCCCATGTAGTTCAGGAGAGAATTGCTCTGTGGTGGATGAGAGAGTTTTCTGATTTAAAGTGATCTACGGATCAACGTGATCTACGAAGAAGCTTGCCATCTCAGGCAAGCTTCTCAACGTGAGGGTGACCCTGTGCAACAAGCAGACCTCGCTTCTGAGTATAGGAATTTGAGGACCCAGTATTTTCATATGATTCAAACAGCAAAAAGAGATTCTAGCCATTCTTTCTTGTGGGATCACGGGTAATAAGGATCCCTGGATTGTTGTGTACAGGATTTTGGGACATAATAAAAGAAAGTTCTGCCTGCTCTCTTAACTCGGCAAGGACTGACACGACAGAAATATTGCACACTCTGTTGAATGATTTACTGACAAATGATGGTGTAGAGGTTGAGTGTCAGTATTATCTGCGTGTTAAGCATGAGGTTGCTTCTTTTCATATGGGTATGGCATCTTTGTAGATTACTGAGGCTGAGATGCGGTAGGTTTGTAATTTTTTGAGGCATAAGGCTCCTAGGTGTGACAGAATCGCCATGGAAATCCTATTTGCTTTTTGAATGTCAGTGTAGGTGGAAACAAAGGTTCTGAATAGAACAATTTTTGCTGGCTATATTTTCTGCTTTGTTTGAAAAGAGGGGTGATTAATCTTCTTTTTAAAGATGCTGACAAGGATCTTACTATGAGTTCATCGAACAGGTCTCTTGAGCTTCAACCACTGCTTAGTAAGGTGTTTGAGAAGGTGCTGTATTTGCAGAATAATGGAAGGTTGACCTCGCAAAGTTTCTTGATAGAGGACCAGTATGATTTTCGACTAGGTAAAGGTACAGAGAATGCAATTTAAAAGCGACATTGTTACTAACTTAGACTCTGCATATGACCTGGGTATATTTTTGGATATATTCAGAAAATTTAACAGACTTGTGGTGGCCCTCTGCCTTGTATTGATTACAAGGGTGGGCATGTACAATCAGGATACTATAAAGTTACTTTTGTAACTGATATGTAGTGCTTTGTGATTGTGAGAAAGGTGAGAAAGTTGCTATCCAAGGGTTGCTTCCAAGGCAGTGTGTTGGATGGACCCTCTGCTTTGGGTTGTGTAGTTTGACTCTCTCATGCAGTTGAGGTTGCTCAGTGGGTGTTGTGTCATTGCTTATGCCAATGATGGGCTTTTGCTGGTCAAAGGAGGTTTATGGAACAAGGTCAAATAACAGGCAACTCAAGGTTGTAACGTATGAGACATGTGGAGCAATCAACACAAAATGGTATTTAGCCTTGAAAAGATCACTATGATGATGCTGAAGAGCCTTGGGCTCTAAGTTTCATTACCTTCTTCTAAAAACCAATGTTTAAGTTCCGTACAAATGTAAATTTGAATATTATTGTGATTTTTGGACCAACTATCTTGGAACACACCTTGAACACGATTTGCAATAATTTTGTTTACCATAGATAATGGAATGGACAGTGTGTCAATGCTCATATTAAAAATATCAGCAGTCTCCCAAACGTTAAAATAACACTGCCTGTAAATACAAAAATTTCTGTGTGCAACAACCTTCAAACTCTTTTTCCACAGATTCATATTCCTTATTCATCACTGTCTTGTGGGTCTTGCAACAGGAACAATAGCAACAACACCAAAGAAGATGAACAAGACTGGTGTCTTGAATCTCATTATGAAGAGAAGACTGATTAAAATTTTATGTTTTAAAAATTAAATTCGATTTTGTTTAAAAGACTTGCTTATTACACTATACATACCAATTTTTTAAATAAAAAGGTTTTGCATATAATAATGTATTTGATATTATTTTTCATGTATTATTTACTTTTGATACACTCTCAAGAAGCAAATAAAAAGAACATGTTCAAAAATTAAAGGAACAAGAGTTTAATGCCCTTATCTGCGTACTTGTTAAAATTAAAAGGATGCAAAATGCTGACAAAATATATTTTGAAACTTTTTTTTGTTCTGAAAATGAACTCTATTTTATGAGCTAAATCAAAAGTTAAAATATGAAAATATTTTTTTTTTTTTTTTAATTTAAAAAAACCACTTAGAATTTTGTATAAAGTTTAGATTAAGTTTTCTCAAATCTTAATAAAATGCACTTTTACTTCTTTGATGCAAGGTATCATTGTTGGATTGATTGTAAAGAAGTAAAAATTGTTAAAATTAACTGTTCCTTAAAAGCAACATTTGTAGAACATTAAGAACATGCAAAAAAAATAAAAGGACTCTATATTGCGCTGATCACTTCTTTATACATAGATGTACAATACAAGTGTAGAAAATAATTATGTACTTTTTTTATATTTAGAAAAACATTATATTTAAAAAAATAAATATTAACACAGAGCATATTTTGAACATAACAAATTATTTAAACTGGTACACTTATTTTAATAACTAGCAGTTGTAGTCAATATTGCATTCAATTAATCATGATAATTAACATTTTTCATGAATTCATAAATTCAAAAAGTTGTTTGATTGGGGAGAGAAGAGTAAGAAAAGTTACTTATGGTATGGTTCTGCTAGCACTCAGTAAGGAGAGAACGATTGAGATGCTTGATATTGACAATGTTTGAAGAATATGGAATGAGAATAAATAAGAAAAATCAATGAAAAGATAAATACTAGATTGAATGGTGAGAAGATAAAGCAAGTAAAATGATTTTAGTGTCTAGGTAGCACAGTAATTTGAAGATATGCATAGTAAAATGGGAGGTAATAATTAAAGTAGCATTGGCAAAAGGAGTGCTTTAACAGGAGGAGGAGAATACTGGAATATGGTTAGTAAGAAAGGAGAATAAAAGAAGTTTAAGATGGGATGATAAAGTAAGAAATGAAGTGCTGTGCAGGAAAGCTAATGCTTAAAAATATAAGAGGATGAATTTGCTGGGACATTGATTGATTATATTTATTATAATATGCTACATACTTATATATTTTGTTGTGTTTGAATTTTAAATTATTAGTATGACATCAACCACAATTAAAAAAAAAAAATTGTGTATTCCATGATACTGCTCTGATTTAGAATGTGACCATGGCTTCCCTTGACTTATGCAGGCCAGTGCTGAAGCAATTATTTTATTTTTTCTGTGGGATAGTGTACCTACACATTAACATTTAGATAACTGACTTTACAGATGGAGTGGGTAGGAAGTCCCTTTATGCTAGTTATGAAATTATTAGGATAGGTGCAGCTTTACCTTCTATGGATCTAAAACATCTGTGTGGAATCCACCATGTTCAAAGCACAGCTGCATGCCACCTCCATGTACAGTTGTTCATCCACAACAGCATATCAGGGGTTCACATTTCAGATACTGACTGAACAGCATCTTGAATCTGCTCACTGTTGATGTATCTGCATTTTCAAATTTCTACTTTTTACAAAACCCCAGAGTGCATTGTCAGGTATGGTGTGGTGAGGGCTTCTCGCTTACCAAAGCAATGGAGCCAGGTACAGAACGTCTGATACAGCAATTTGGAAAAAGTTTACAGAGGCGTCTGCGGACATTTAAAACAAAATGCGCCGGAGCCTCGTGTTGCTGAAACATAATGATGTAAGCTATCACATTTTGTCCTTAATTTTGTAAGCAACCACTCGTCGATCATTCTCGGATAACCGTGTTGATTAACTGCGCCATCGAAAAATAAGGACTAAGGAGATGTGCAGCTATCATCCTAGCCCAAGTAATAAAATAAGATGAATTATATTCGACTTCCACAAAATAAGTGAAGATTGACTTTCGCCCCAAAAAAACCATTTCGGTTACGACAGCTTCGATAAATTGTAGTACACTCGTCTGAGAACATGACGTTCTTTGTATAGTTTGCGCTCTGAAAACGTTCAAGCAGTAACTGATATTGGTAAACACATCGATTAAGGTCATTACCATTCAACTGAAGGTGAGAATTTAGCTGTAGAGCTTGATTAAGCTGGATTTATTAGTGTTAGGGACTTTCCGCCCACTCCATACTAAATAATGTATTTATATAGATTTATTAAAAATTAATATTTATTTTCGAAGTGTTTAAAATTATCTTATTGGTTAAAAAAACGCACAACAAAAGTTAATTTAATAATTCTAACTTTATACAATTTATTTGTTTATCCAGTAGAACAAAAATAATTATATATATATATTACATATGTGTTACACTAATAATTTTCCACTCATTTTAATGATTAACAATTGCGAACTATGACTAAATATGTTTATAAATGTTGTTAAGTGGATCGGCTGATATAGATGACGTCAGTAAGTTAGAGGAGAGATTTGTTGCCTAGATTATAGGTGGCATTGCTAAAATCGGATTCTTGAGACACGATACACAACCCATAGATATCGATGGCGTAAGATTATATCATAATACTTGTAAATCGATTCATCGAATTACAACCTGCCTTTTGTTCGCAAATTGATCATAGGTTGGTTGTTTATTTTAGCAGTAGGTCGTCGGTAAAGTGTCTCTGTATTGTATAAATTAATCATTTTCATGCAGTAATTATACTGTAAACTATGTCGAAAAGAACATTTGATGAAATTGATCAAAAAGGTAAGGTATAAGTTAATACTTAGAAATATTGGTTTTTAGGCTATTCTGATTTTTGCAATGCCATTACGGTAATCCTAATTACTGAACTTGTAAAATTGTACATCATTAATTTTTACCTCCATAAATGTTTTTTGAAGTCAATAAGTATTGTCTTGCATATTCTGTATGTACTAGTGGTATTTATGATCATCTTCCTCTTAAATGTAGCTGTGATTTTCGTGGACTGAAAGACACGATATTGTTGCATGTGTGTAGTATCTTTATGAGATTAATTATCCTATTATAAAATCATTTCTGTATCATAGTAATATTATTATATTTATTTACTTTACATTTAATCTAAATATATATTTATTTGTACAATTTAGTCATGTTTTAACTCATTTGTACATTAATTCTGTATAATTTGAATTTCGGAAATTTTGGTCTGTAACAACCGGCAATAAAAATACATAAAATTTTTATCTTTAAGGCTACTGTCTTGGATCTAGTAACATATTTTTTTTTTTACATATTTATATTTCTTTGTGGATGTCTTATTGGTCACTATTTATATGTGCACTACACAGTACATGCATTATTTACAAAGAGTATAACTTCATTTTTTATTATGAAAATTTATATTAAAGTACAGGGTCTTTCTTAACCAGTATCATTTAAACTGACTGTTCCATCTGTTAGATTTCAGTAATTGTGTTGATTAAATATGTGAAGCAATTTTACAAAAAGAAGTATTTAAGTATCAGGGTAATTCTGAGCAATTACTTTATTAACTCATTTTTCATACTTTAATATACTATAGTACATATGTTTGGAATCAGGATTACACAAAACCTAAATGTTGGAAAGTAGGTGACCCATGCAAGGTTATAGTCTGCACCACATTAACAGTAGTAGTCTAGTCAATTAGCAGTCAGGTTTATAAGTTATGATGATCAGTAAAGAGCTAATCCATTCTGTGGAGAGAGGTTAGGGGTAAAGGTTAGAGTTGTAAAGTACCAAGGTTTGTCAATATTAAACACCATCTCATAGGACATGTGGCTGAATTTATATTAAATGAAAATATAGTCACTACAGAGAGACACTACACCTTATGTTCCTTGATATAAATTATGTGAATGATGGAGAGTACCTTTTGTAGAGCACTGACGGTCATCTTCAACGGCTAGCTCCGAGTCCAATTGTTAAACTATTAAAGTTAGTTATCATTTATTTTGCTTTTCTTACACTTAGAAAAAAATTTGACATTGATCAAGTAATTGCTCACTATTACCGATATCAGTTTGATGATATGATAGAAATCATTCACTGTTTGTGTTATATATTATTTTGATAAACAATACCTCACTGTGAATCATATCTTGTGTGCTTATCCTTTTATGAATATTCTGTTACTATACTGTTGATAAACCGTGCTTTATTATTAATCAATATCTCATTGTGCAATGATATTAATGCATGCAGTAATGCAATCACATTATTTTGATAATATAGATTGCACTGTCAATTTTTTTTTGGGGTATTTTGTATTGTACCAAATTACAGTTGTACACTATGAGTTATGGTTTGTAATGGTTTGCCCTTTCATTACATAAAAAATTATAAAGTTATTAGAATAATTACAAAAAAGAAGGATTAGTTCAAAGGCCGATTCATGTCTAGGTGTAGCATGTTACACAAAGTTAATAATTCTAATAACAGAAACAAAACTTTTCACCAACAATCCCTACTTAAAATAATATATATACAGGTTTAACTGCTCTTTGCTTTGAATATTGCTTGACCTGATTTTCCATAAATCCAAGTGTGACAGCCCTGTCCAGGTCTGTCTGCCTACATCTTTTAATTGCTGAGTAATCTTAGTTATTTGAGGATTGGAAATTTCACAAAAACATTAAATCTGGGTAAGTAAATTAAAGTTATTTGTTTTTGTTTCAGCCATTTAATGATATTCACTATTCCTTCTGTTCTCTGTTAATCTTTAACTATCAACATAATTATTACTTCCTGAGTTGTCCTTTGTTATCTGTTGTATAAATTCCCCTTACCTTCCATATATATTTAGCAAAATCCTTTCTATTATGAAAATTATTAAACTTATATTTCTTAATATTTGTTCCACTAACCTAGTTTTTCTCTCACCATTAATCTCTCTCCTCTCCTATTCACCTACAATCTTCTTATCTTGTACTTTATCAGCCCACCCAGATTTCAAAATACATATCAAATATTGGCTACTTTATTTTCCTGTTCATGTTTCCAGTACCATGAAGTGATACATTCCATACAATAATTCTTATGGACATGCTTCTAATTTCTAAATCTGTATTTCATACTTACAAATCTTTTTATGCATGAAAACTATTCTTATCTGTGTCTGTCTGACTTAATCTTCCTAAATACTACAATTCTGTAATTTTTGTTTTATTGTTCTCTTTTCTTAATATTTAATTCCTCATTATATTCCTTTCTGTCACATGCTAGAAAGGAACCTAAATGTCTGTTTCTGACATTATTACCTTTGTTTTAGTCATATTTTTTAACTGAAGTTCTTTGCTAACAATTACCCAATTTACTCTTTTTGGTTTCTGGCCAAAGAACAATTTAGTAATGAATTTAACAGTTTAATATTTTCTTCTTTGATAATTAAAACCATTGTTAAATGTATCTTTTAATTCCTGCATTGCTTTTCAGAAAAAAAGTAGTTAATTTTCATTCATTAATTATTCTTAATGCTTATTAATCAGTAATGGATGAAATTAATACAGTCATAATTAATTTGTAATGGGAAGTGTATTAAAGTTAAAGAAAGTGAAGAATAATGTGTGATTAAAAGATTTATGATGCAGCCAAGTTTAAAAAGTAATTAAGTCAATGTTTGAGTAAATTGAAATTTGTAGAACGTACACAGAAGAAATTAATAAATTGAATTTATATAGGCTTTTTTTTTGTCTTCAGTCATTTGACTGGTTTGATGCAGCTCTCCAAGATTCCCTATCTAGTGCTAGTCGTTTCATTTCAGTATACCCCCTACATCCTACATCCCTAACAATTTGTTTTACATACAATTTTTTCCTTCTACCTGTCCTTCCAATATTAAAGCGACTATTCCAGGATGCCTTAGTATGTGGCCTATAAGTCTGTCTCTTCTTTTAACTATATTTTTCCAAATGGTTCTTTCTTCATCTATTTACCGCAATACCTCTTCATTTGTCACATTCATGTTTTAACATTCTCCTATAGCACCACATTTCAAAAGCTTCTAATCTTTTCTTCTCAGATACTCCAATTTTCCACGCTTCACTTCCATATAAAGCGACACTCCAAACATATACTTTCAAAAACTTTTTCCTGTCATTTAAATTAATCTTTGATATAAACAAATTATATTTCTGAAGGCTCGTTTCGCTTGTGCTATTCGGTATTTTATATCGCTCCTGCTTCGTCCATCTTTAGTAATTCTACTTTTCAAATAACAAAATTCTTCTACCTCCATAATCTTTTCTCTTCCTATTTTCACATTCACTGGTCCATCTTTGTTATTTCTGATACATTTCATTACTTTTGTTTTGTATTTGTTTATTTTCATGCGATAGTTCTTGCGTAGACTTCATCTATACCATTCATTATTTCTTCTAAATCCTTTTTACTCTCGGCTAGAATTACTATATCATCAGCAAATCGTAGCATCTTTATCTTTTCACCTTGTACTCTTACTCCGAATCTAAATTGTTCTTTAACATCATTAACTGCTAGTTCCATGTAAAGATTAAAAAGTAACGGAGACAGGGAACACCCTTGTCGGACTCCCTTTCTTATGTTCTTCAATTGCTACTGTTGCTGTTTGGTTCCTGTACATGTTAGCAATTGTTCTTCTATCTCTGTATTTGAACCCTAATTTTCTTAAAATACTGAACATTTTATTCCAGTCTATGTTATCAAATGCCTTTTCTAGGTCTATAAACGCCAAGCATGTTGGTTTGTTTTTCATTAATCTTTCTTCTACTATTAATCTGAGGCCTAAAATTGCTTCCGTTGTCTATACTTTTCCTGAAACCAAACTGGTCTTCTCCTAACACTTCTTCCACTCTCCTCTCAATTCTTCTGTATAGAATTCTAGTTAAGATTTTTTATGCATGACTCGTTAAACTAATTGTTCTGTATTCTTCACATTTATCTGCCCCTGCTTTCTTTGGTATCATGACGGAAATTCCCCTTTTTCATAAATATTACACACCAGTTTGTATAATCTATCAATCGCTTCCTCACCTGCACTGCGCAGTAATTCTACAGGTATTCCGTCTATTCCAGGAGCCTTTCTGCCATTTAAATCTTTTAATGCTCTCTTAAATTCAGATCTCAGTATTGTTTCTCCCATTTCATCCTCCTCAACTTCCTCTTCTTCCTCTATAACACCATTTTCTTATTCATTTCCTCCGTATAACTCTTCAATATATTCCACCCATCTATCGACTTTACCTTTCGTATTACATATTGGTGTACGATCTTTGTTTAACACATTATTAGATTTTAATTTATGTACCCCAAAATTTTCCTTAACTTTCCTGTATGCTCCGTCTATTTTACCAATGTTCATTTCTCTTTCCACTTCTGAACACTTTTCTTTAATCCACTCTTCTTTCGCTAGTTTGCACTTCCTGTTTATAGCATTTCTTAATTGTCGGTAGTTCCTTTTACTTTCTTCATCTCTAGCATTCTTATATTTTCTACGTTCATCCATCAGCTGCAATATATCGTCTGAAACCCAAGGTTTTCTACCAGTTCTCTTTGTTCCGCCTAAGTTCACTGCTGCTGATCTAATAATTTCCTTTTTAACATTCTCCCATTCTTCTTATACATTTTCTACCTTATCTTTTTTACTCAGACCTCTTGCGATGTCCTCCTCAAAAATCTTCTTTACCTCCTCTTCCTCAAGCTTCTCTAAATTCCAACGATTCATCTGACATCTTTTCTTCAGGTTTTTAAATCCCAATTTACATTTCATTATCACCAAATTATGGTCGCTATCAATGTCTGCTCCAGGGTAAGTTTTGCAGTCGACGAGTTGATTCCTAAATCTTTGCTTAATCATGATATAATCTATCTGATACCTTGCAGTATCACCTGGCTTTTTCCAAGTGTATATTCTTCTATTATGATTTTTAAATTGGGTGTTGGCAATTACTAAATTATACTTCGTGCAAAACTGTTTAAGTCTGTTCCCTCTTTCATTCCTTTTGCCCAGCCCGTATTCACCTACTATATTTCCTTCCTTGCCCTTTCCAATGCTTGCATTCCAATCTCCAACTATTATTAAATTTTCATCTCCTTTTACGTGTTTAATTGCTTCATCAATCTCTTTGTATACACACTGTACCTCATCATCATCATGGGCGCTTGTAGGCATATAGACGTTAACAATTGTTGTCGGTTTAGGTTTTGATTTTATCCTTATTACAATGATTCTATTGCTATGCGTTTTAAAATATTCTACTCTCTTCCCTATCTTCTTGTTCATTATGAAACCTACTCCTGCCTGCCCATTATTTGAAGCTGAGTTTATTATTCTAAAATCACCAGACCAAAAGTCGCCTTCCTCTTCCCACCGAACCTCACTAATTCCTACTACACCCACATTTATCCTATCCATTTCTCTTTTTAAATTTTCCAGCCTACCAAGCTTTTTTTAAACTTCTAACATTCCACGCTCCGACTCGTAGAATGTTAGTTTTTAATTTTCTGGTGACCCCTTTCGTAGTAATCCCCACCCTGAGATCCGAACGGGGGAGTAGTTTAGCTCCTGAATATTTTACCAAGGTAGGCGCCTCCATCATTACTATATGAAAATGCAGAGAGCCACATTTTCTTGGAAAAAAAGCAGCTGTAGTTTTCCATTGCTTTCAGCTGCGCAGTACTCAGAGGACTGAGTGATGTTGATATGGCCGTTTAAGTCGTCCTGACTCACGCCCCTAACAACTACTGAAAGAGCTGCTGCCCTCTTTCAGGAATCATTCCTTAGTCTGGCTCTCAACAGATACCTCTCCGATATGGTTGCACCTTCAGTCCAGCTACTTTGTATCACTGAGTACTCAAGCCCCCTCACCAACGGCAAGGTCTCATGATTCATAGAGAGGAGGTTATATAGGCAGGAGTTGGGAATTAAAATAGAAGATATTACTGACCAGAAAATGAATCTGCTGTTTAGGAATAGAGTAGTAGATAATTTAAAACAGCATTATAAGAAAGATTGAAGGAAAAATGTATTGTAGAAAATAACGTTTTACTGAAAATGTTTGTATTTGTTGATGATATTGTTTTTCATTTAGCTGAAGCTAAAACTAAATAAAGTCAAAGAAGTGGGAGCTTATGAAGTGGATGTCACAGATTAGTATTAAAAATCAAGCAGGCTATTAAAATTTAAAATCATGGTATTAGATAGAATAAACAATAAAGAAACCTATAACAAAATTCTAGAATTATGTTGGTTC
This sequence comes from Lycorma delicatula, assembly GCF_047948215.1. Lineage (NCBI taxonomy): Eukaryota > Metazoa > Arthropoda > Insecta > Hemiptera > Fulgoridae > Lycorma > Lycorma delicatula. Next base: position 263,166,514 of record NC_134455.1, on the reverse strand, counting down.
TAGAAAGAACTTAATTGGTTGTATTAGAATACAAATAATTAAAAGAGTTAAAATGTAAAAAGAAAAAAATTAAAAAATCGGATGTGGACAACACATGACTTCCTTGTGCACCTATTAAATTATTATTTACATATTTTTTTAAAATGAAAAGTAGACTTACATAAAATTTTATTTCATTAAAAACTGATTTTTTTTTGTTATTGAATTATTAATTCATTGTAAAGATTTTTTACAGTGAGAGGTTAATAATTATTAATTTAATTAAATTATATTAATTTAATCAATATGTTTAAATTAAAAAAAAAAAAAAGTTAAAAAAAGGAGATAAAGTTTGATTCAAACCGATCTGCCTTCCCCTAAGATCCAAATATTTCATTAATTAAAATTTTATTTGGCTATAACTTTGGAACCAGTGAAAATAAGTACCACTTATGATGTATTGTTAAAAGTTCTCAATGAGGGCTTACTTCTGCAGAAAAAGTCCAAAATCCAATTTCTTTTGGATTTTGAGCTTTTTTGGACACTTTTGGTTCAGTCGATTGCAATCAAAAAAAGAGGAGCTTAACTGTATATTACAGCAGCCCTAAATCCAAAATTTCAACATCCTACAGCTAATCATTTTTTAGTTATACAAGATACATAATATATGTACAATGTCACACTGAGACTAGTCAAAATGGTTTCAGGGATGGTCAAAATGGATATTTGTGTTGAAATCTGAAAACTGACATTTTTCGCGTTCACAATACTTCCTTTACTTCATACAAAGAAGTAAAAATCAGTATGAAAAAGAAAGGACTGGGGAAGTGCATCAAATCAGTTTGTCAATGACTGCAAAAACTTTATTGCCATATACCAATATACATGTGCATAAATCCATATCATCAGTTAAATTCAATAACTTAAGACGAGAGTGTGTGCGAAACTGTTTACACAAATTTTACTTAAATCTGAAACTAAATGGTCATTTTGATTGGCAAATAAGCAACAGGTACTGAGAAAAAAAATTATTTAAGTAAAATAAATAAATGGAAAAAATAAGAAAGAAAGAATAATAAAACTGTTTATTGACAAAAAACCATACTTACAAAGCACTTAAACCAAGTATTTTTAACAGTGTTTTGAAAATAAAAATAAATTACAAACAAATCAAATTGAAGGATATATTAATCTTAAAATAACCAAACCACTGAAACCTCCAACTCAGGTAGCCCAGTGTGAATTGTACATTTCTTACTAGGTTGGAAAGATAAAAATTGGCCATCATTAGAAAGATAAAGATAGTATGAACCTTAAATAAATCAAACATATGAACAAAATTTAAAAACGGATAATTGTTTTATACCCTATGATTGAAAAATTTCACAGAAAGATTATTAATAAATTGAAAGTTTTAAAAGTCTGCTGAATATTAGCCTCCCCCATATTTCAGCAATGAAGTTTCAGCATATCTATTGATAAAATATCTTTCCCATCTACTTAATTACTATTTATTATGTACACATTTAAAATGTTTATTCGTAATAACATAATTAAGCCTTTGTAATTAAATATAATGCTTTTTACTTTTTAAGTATGCTGTATTTTTGGCAGTAAAGCAGATATCTTAAATGATTGTTAAATGCCTTGGTAGCTTAGTGAATGATATCCTCACTAAAAAAGCAGGGTTAATTACTGATGAAGTGTAGGTGTTTTCTATCCTATTATTTGTATTGTCTGTGTTCAAAGTGTTAATAAAGTATGCAAATTATTTACATAAAATCAGGAAATATATTGTTAGGAAACATGATGTTTGTTTAGCACATTTAAGAGACAGCATTTTAAATATTTAATTAAATATTGTAAGATAATATTAAATATTTCTTGTTTTCTTTTTAAAACAATTATTGAAAATGATTTACATAAAAACAGCTTCTATATTGGTAGGAAACATGGTTAATACAATTTTGACTTGATCCTTTTTCAGTTCTGGGAATTGAAAAATAAAAAAGGCTAGATTTTGTAAAAATTGAGCCAAAAGTTGTTATTGCTCAGGATAAAAAATTTTATATAAAACATTTTTAATGGGAAAGGTGAGATTTGGCTGGCTGATAGAAAAGTAAATTTTAGCTTTGCCATATATTTTGATAACATTATAGTTCATTGGGCTTATACTATGACTTGACTTTTCTTTATTGCCTAGCTTTCTTATTCACTGATTTCATTTTGAAACTACTTATATTTTTGTAACATATATAGTTTAAAAATGTATGTTGGATTTTCCCTGAAACTGGTTTAGCTAGTTAGTGTGACTGTTAACCAACATAAACCTGCCAATAATTATTTTAATATTGTTAAATTAAATATATGTTTTTATTTATTCAACTTAACAGTTTTACACGTGGTTAAGGTTTTTTAAAATTTATGTTCGATATTTATTATGTTTTGTTGGTAATAAAAGCCAGGATCTGTAAAGCAAAATATCTGCATGATAACCTCTATACCAGCTATCTGACTTATTGTCCCATCTTTTAATATCATTTAGAATATTATGTTTTTGTTATTCTACTACTTAAAACTCTGTAATTACATTGTGTGTTCAGATGAAATTTCTATTATTTTTATTGTTTTGCTTTAAACAGTAACATGTGAATAGAAGCTTGTGTGAATGTATTTATAGAGTAGGTTTACATATGGTAGAGGTCACTTTCTATTGTTATTAAAGTCTGAGTTTGTTGTGAAAATATTTTCTTTAAATTATGCATTTTAATGTAATTGAACTGGACTGAGACTGTCATAGTCTCTGAGTAGTGTTCGCTTTAAATAATAATACCCTTCTGGATCTAAAGACAATTTAGATCTATTCAAAATTAAAAAAAACTCAAATAAAAAGGAACCTTTGTATAATATATTTTTTCATTGACAGGTATTTTTAACTATTTCAGATTGTAGAGTAGTCACCATTTGTTGGCTGTGAATCTGTTGATCAGCAAAGATATGTTATTTTTTCATTTTGTTCATGAAAATTTCTTTTCTTGGATCTAAATGTGCTTGAAATAAGATATAGCATAGGCAGTGAAGGGGGTTTGAATTGTGAAAAAATCAGGGTAAATATAAATTAATAATTCACTAAATGGTAAAATCAGGTTAACATTTATTATTTTTTTAATAATGATTAAATATCTATTGCTTGCTTTCCAAATACCTGAAAATTTGCTTCCAGAAGATTTTTTCACAATTGCTAATGTATAGTTTGATAAAATTAAAAACACACCTTGTGACAAAATACAATATACTTAGATATAAGCTAACATTCATAAAATTGAATTGTTTCATTTTCAGAAACAGTGGTTAATTTTATTGCCTTCTAAACTAATCAAAATATACATCATACTAACAAAAATATATATTATTAACATCATGCACCTAAAAATGCAGACTTAACTGTACTAAATATTTGTTGTAAGTGGAACAGATTGTATGCACATTCACCCACAGATACAAAAATCATACCAGCATGTACACAACATAATCAAATTTTTCAATTAAATGGGTAGTAGGCATGAACTCAGTAAATTTGAACAGTAAAACAATATTTAAATAAACAGTTATAGATCAGATGTTCTATTTTTAAAATTCAGAGGTTTGTAATAAAAATAGTAAAGGGAGTAGAAAGCTACTAATCATTTTTAAAGAACTTAGTATTCTGTCAGTGTCATGTATGTACCCTGGAAAAATTTGCTAGATAACTAAATTCTTCTTTTTTTTGGAACCATTAAATCTTTTCACAGTTGCTGTATGAGTAAAGGTAAATTTGCAGTAGAAAAACAATGTTTATCCATTTATGAACGGTTGTTCATGTTTTACACTGCATGATAAGTTATCATTAAGTGGCTGTTATTATTGAGAGTGATCAAATATTTTATAAAACTAAAAAAAGTTATCCTAAAATGGTTTTTCCAATTTTAGTGATTTTTATTAAATGGTGTAGATATAACTCTACTGTTTTTGGGGTAATAAATTAACTATTTAAAAGTTCAAAATGCATCTCATATGGCACTTCAAAGCTGTAAACTTCGTTTTGGGTTCTTACATATTGCACTTTTATGTTGTATGTATCTTTTGTTTTACGTTCTATAATACTTAGATGCTATCCTATGCATTTACTCAAACAATTTTATGGGGAAAAAATTTCCTAATGACAGGCATCATTAATGACAATTTCATCTACACTGCAAAGGGAAAAGGAACAATCAATCTTTAGAAACATATTTCTAAGCATTTAGAAAGTAAATCATAAATGTGTGGCTTCTTATTAATCCAGTGTGGTGATGCAGGAAAACATTTGCCTTTATTTATTATTATTATTACTAGTGTGAAATACCACAAAAATAATTTAATAAGGTAATTTTATCTTATCAAAACTATTAATTATTTTGAAATCTGATTTAATTATTTTGAAATCTGTATTCCTGGTCATTAAAATTAAGATATATGAAAACAATTTAAAAGATAATAAAAAGATCAACCTTATTAAAAATAGGTATGGTATGCATTAATTAATTTATTTGTGTTAATTTGACATGTTTGATACATTTTTATCACAATTATTTTTTTTTTAAGTCTTATCACTTGAAAATTTAATGTCTTAATATTTCTTTTACAAAATCTGCATTTAGCCATTAGATCATAAAAGAAAGTTGGAATACTTTCTTTCATGGTGATTCGAAGGCCCTGCCACATCATTGTTAGATGCAACACTGTGAGCAATTTAAGCAGATATCCTAATGTTATATGCACACACTGATAATGAGTGTGCAGCTGTTTCTTGTATTTCAACTTTTGTATTGCTGCCAACCACTTCTTTACGAGTAGTGTTAGGTTTATTCTGTACAAGTTCCTTTAAATAGATATAGTATGTGGAATAAACAGTGTTTTTGTAGACTAAGATCAAATATTCTAACTCTTTACAGATATTTTTTAAATCTTATACAAAAAATACAGTTCACAGATTGATTGATATAGATTTGGAATCTCAGTTCAGAATAATTTTTTTATCACAGATATTTACATTCATTGTTGTTGTATAATTATGAATAGATTTGTTCCAATAACAAACATATCACTCAAAATATTGCAAAGAACTTCAATAATCTGTTGTTATTGTATTGTTAACAGTAAAAGAAAATATAACAAACTTAATTTGCAGATGTTTATTATTTTATTGAAATAGATTTAACATCTTAAAATTACATTATCAGCTTATATATACATTTATGTATACGACTTAAAAATAATTTGGAATTTAAAACAGCATCTTTATAAAACATGACTGGTTTAAATTAAAATATGTTTATATGTAGGAAATAAAAACTTATGGAGTGAATAAAGCAAAGAAATAACTCATACTATGAGATATTTATACTGTTGCTTACTAATATTTATACTAGTTACTGTTGCTTACTGCAACAGTGAGGAGAAATAAGCAGAATTGCAAGGATAGGAAAGTTGTGAAGGGAGCTTTCAACAGTTGATTGATTTCAATATTACTGTAAGAGGTAAACAAATTAAAAGTAAACTAGAGGTTATCAACCATAATTCCAGGTAGTTGGATTATTAAATTGATTCATGAGTTGAGAGGCTTTGCACCCGAATTCCCTGGCATTGTGTGCCCTTCTTTTGACTGCTTCTTTGCTTAGAATTCTTAAAAACATTTTAAAGATATCTTAATTAAATCCATCTTTGCTTTACAGCATTAAAAGATATTGTATATCTAAAATCGTTCTGCATTGTAGTAATCTATGTTTAATAATTTTCTGGGAAGTACAACTTCAGGGCTGCTTTAATCTTGCTAATTGTGAAGAATGTTAGCTATTTCCAGAATCTGGGGTTCAGATTCTGTATGGGAACAACTTGATTTTTCTGCCAACAGTACCATAAGTTTTTAAGATAAATTATAAAAATTATTTTTGAATGGTTTCCCTTCATCTTGAAGGATTTAGCCAGAACTGTATCATTATATTTTTTTAATTTTCATTTCCTTTCTAAAGTGATAAAGCAATGCAGTTTCTTGCTAGGTTTACTCTGTAAAAAGCAGTATGTTTTGAGCTATCTCTCCGTCTTTCTGATGAAGTACAAAAAATTTGGTCATGTCATTATTCAGTTACATGTCACTTAATTGGTTACATTTTGAATTTTCATAGAATACTCATCTCCCCTGCAAAAGTTGGAGTTTGTATTTAAAATCTTTATTTATTGCTCTGTATAACAAACAAAAGTCATAATGTTAGTGTTCCAAGGCTTTCTTTTTTTTTATTAGCTCTGTCATTTTGAATAAGACCTGAATTGATTAAATCTTTTTATTAGAGGTAGCTGTGGTGTTATAACACCACAGCTGGTGGTTATATAACTGCTGGTCACATGGTTCTTGCTTTTCAAAATAGTCTGTGTAGTAGTCTCCCTCAGGAAGTCATATGGTGGATTTATTTTTCGTTTTGGGAACAGAAACTTACTGTTAGCACTATGAGACCTTCTAAATGAGTGACTGAGTTTAGCTTCTCAGTATGCAGAATATTATAACAAATATATAATACTTGCAAGAATGCAAGTAAAAATGATTGTGAAAGGCAATCAAAGATGCTAGTATTGTTGTGTGTTGTAGGTGAGAACTACTACCTGATATATTATGCTTATTAATTATATATGGGATAAAATTGTTCCAAAGCACTGAATTGATAATAAGGAAGAACATTAATAGAAACAAAGAGAAAACATTAAAGTATATTGTTTTAATAACTAGTGTATAAGGTTTTTGGAAAAAATGACCGTAATTCTTCTATTATCTGTTTTTGATTATTAGATCACAATAAAGTAACATAAATGCAGTGTGCAGTAGGATATGAATGAGACTGTATTCCATTGAAATTGCAGTTACTTGAGCATTTGCTGCAATTAAAAATTATGGGAGTAGTATTTCTTGTTAAACCAAAGTACTTTTGATTAGATGTTAACAGTGGAGTAGTATATGTAAATTTATTTTTACCAATTCAAACCCTTTTTTTAATTGTGCTGTTCAAACTCTTTTGTCTTATAATGAACTCCAGAAATCAGTTTCAAGTCAGATTTGAATATTTTTGTTACTTACTGTGTGTGAATGTGTACTGTATGTGAATGGCTTCGTTTTAGGAATGGTGGATATGAAATTTGATAAGCTCTACTGCTATTCTGTAATTATCTTAAAACTGTTGTAAGACATTGTTATCTATAAAAAATGTGTATTTTCAGTGAGATTTTTCATGCAGATGTGGTCCCCAGTTGCAATTGATGGTATAATTAATTATCAAATGTTTTGTATTAATAATGTTATAGTGTCTTACCTTAAGCTTTCCCTAGTGAAATCTGGGTTCAGTGATACCCTTATTGTTAAGGTGTTTAGTTTCTGCATGCATATTTTCTGTAGATTTAAATTTGCTCTTTATATACCTAATATGTACATTGTCTCACCTGTGCCAGTGTTTCACCTTAACCAGGGCCTGATGTGCAAGATAATTCAAAACAAGAGAACAGTAGTGATGACGGTAATGAGGATAATAAGAAAAAAAAGATGACATTTAATTTCATAAAAAAATCACCTGGGGGATTTGGAAGCAAACCTGTCAAAGCCATAAATATCAAGTTGGAACCTCAGGTAATATTTTTATTAATATACAATTCATTTATTATTATTATTTATAAATCTTAGTTAACAGTATAACTTGGTGGCTAATTTTGGAATTTAACTGATATTAAAAAAAAAAATAGATTACAAAAAAGAATTGCCATTGAAAAACTATCAGTCTTTACTGTGTAAAGTGTTTGTTCATTTATTTTTTGCTAGAATCGTGTTTTTTTTTCATAAGATTTCTGTGAAAGTCAAGTTTAAATGACAACAAATTATGATTGGCTGACTGAATAGAATTTCATGTTTTAAAAAAGTGAATCTGATTTGTTTAGAAGACTTTCTTATTAGTGTACACATATCAATTTTTTTTAAATAAAAAGTTTTGCATAGAATATTACACCTTTTGTATTAAGCTGTCAGTCAAATATAGGGTTCCGTGATATCTTTACTGTTAAGGTGTATAGTTTTTACATGAATATTTACTGTATATTTAAATTTGGTCGTTATATGTGAGGCTCATTCAATAATTAAACAGACAAACATTTTTAGTGAAAGAAATGCTTAATGCAGGCTACTGAAACTTTTTTAAGTGTCAGCTGTTCGATTAATATTTGTGTAAACGTAGCTTCTAAGTCTTGGTTATGATGGCATGTCTGCTCAAAGAAAGTACTTTTGAAGAACAGCATTCTGTGGTTTGATTTTTCCTTTTGGAAAGTGTACAAATGTCAAAAACATTCTTTTGGATGAAACAACAATATGGCAGTAGTTGCACGAACTGTGCGAGTTTTTATGTGTAGGTGGAAAAGTTTAAAAGTGACTGTAAAAGCATGACCGATGAGCACCGCTCTGGGCATCCGGTAATAACAGTGTAGAAGATTCTACACTGATTCAGGGTAGAAGATTCTTGCATTGATTCACTTATCCAAGAAGGCTAACGACTTAAAGTTGAACAAATTGCTGAAAAACTTGCAATAAGTAAGTGTTGGCCACATCCTGATCCCTTAGGGGAAGCATCCTGATCCAGCCACCCCCTCAGTATCTAGCCCTGATGGGCTGTAATCCCATCATTCAAAACAAACTGAACCACCATAAGATTTGTGCAAAGTGGGTTCCCAGAGAGCTTACCATTCTTCACAAAGCAGACAGATTTCAAATTTGCACCAAACTCAAAAATTGTTTCAATAACAAAGGTGATGCATTTTTGGACAAGATTTTAACCTGTGATGAAACTTGGGTACATATTTTGAGCCGGAGTCCAAGCATCAAAGCATTCAGTGGAAACATCCTGAATGCTTGTCTGCAGGCAGACCCTGAATGCACTTGTGTCTGTCCATAAGAAATTCAAAACGCAACGATTGGCTGGTAAAGTCATGTTAACCATCTTTAGGAGTGCCCCCATGGTCCAATTTTCAGTGACTATTTGGAGGATCAATGCCTTGTCAACAGCCTGTAACTCAATTATGATTGAGAACAAAGTCAAGCCTGTGTTGAAGAGGAAATGTCTGGGATGGCAGAAGAAAGGTGTTCTTCAAGACAACTCTTGACCTCGTGTGGCACAACTGTTGCTGGAAACTATTGACAGACTGGGTTGGGAGCTCCTACCTACCTGATCCTCCTTACAGCCTCTTGAGACCTTGCCTCTTAAAATTTTTATTTGCTTGGTTCGATGAAAAAAGCTTTGTATGGCATAAAGTTCAACGACAACAAAGAGGTAAAGAAAAAAGTAAAAAAACTGGCTTCGAGAGCATGGTAAAGAATTCTTTGCTGAGGGGATAAGAAGACTTGTAAAAAGATGGGACTAGTGCAGAGAAGTTGGTGGGGATTATGAGGAAAAGTAGCCAAAAAAATTGTATTTATTTAATAAACCATTTGCTGTACAGCTATTTGTCTTTTAACTATTGAATGACCCTCGTACCTAATATGTACATCGTCTCACCTGTGCCACGCTTTCTTGAAACTTTCTTGATTTCACTGATTTTAGCAACGTATTTCATTCAGTTATGCATGAACTACTTTTAGTTAGTAGAAGGCATCATGTTAAAAAATCTGGTGATGCAATATTGATATAGGTTTGATATAGGAAAGGAACTTTTCCAAAGATTCATATTTTCTGCATTATTATCAACATGAGTATACTACTAAATTATATAAATTACTAGCTGAACCGGCAGTGCTTCACCAATGCTAGATTTGAGTGTGTATATATATATATATATATATATATATAGATTAAATGAACACAAATGAAAGTTTGATAAAACATTATAAAACTTAACATTATGGAACTTCATAAAATTTAACCTTACCCTTTTCCCTTCTTCCCATCATCCCTTTTCCACATCTTCCCTTCTTCTCTTTTTTCCTTTCTCCCTCATTCCCTTTTTTCCATATTTTGCAAAAATATTTTTTTTTCACATATATATTCTGAATATGTGGACCATAAATACAATTCTTCCAAATATCTCAATCCCAGCACCATCTAGTGGATCCATTTTTACAGAGCTATTTCTTTCCGTGTAAGTAACATGTATTCTAAATATGAGTCCAGTCGAACCATAAATACAATTTTCTGAAATATCTCGACCCCAGTGCCACCAAGCAGGTTCATACTAATTCAGAAACCTTCGCGGTCATGCGCACAACAACTCGCCAAAGTTTCATTGCAATCAGATGAATGGTGCAGGAACACATACGGAACAAACAAACACTTATTTTTATATACATACTTGCAGACCCGGCAATGCTTTACTATTGATAGATTTCAGTGTGTGTGTGTGTATATATATAGAGTAAATTAACACAATTGAAAGTTTGATAAAACATTAAAAAATTGAACATTAAGTAATTTACAAAATTTAACCATTTTTTTATCCATTTTCTCCCTTTTCCTATTTCTTTTTTCCCACTTTTTCCAATTTCCCTTTTTTATTTTTCCTTTCTCCCTTTTTCCTGAGTGTAAATCAGTCCAGTAGTTTTTTAGTCTATAGTGACACACACATGAACAGTGCCTTTTATATATGTAGAAGAAGAAAGTCTGTATGTATATTTGTTTTGTAAATATCTCGACTCTCTACACCGGTGCCACCTAACGGGTATAGTTTTTGCCAAAATTTTTCTTTTCATGCAACTAACATATATTCTGAATATGAGCCAAATCAGACCATAATACGTTTTTCGAAATATCTCTATCCCAGTGCCACCTAGTGGGTCCATTTTTTCAAAAATATTTCTTTTCATGTTATTAATATATATTCTGAATATGAGCCAGATTAGACCATAAATACAATTTTTTGAAATGTCTTGACCCCAGCACCACCTAGCAGGTCCATTTTTTGCCAAAATATTTCTTTTCATGTAAATAATATATTCTGAATATGAGCCAAATTGGATCATAAATACATTTTTTCGAAATATCTCGACCCCCACGCCACCTAGCAGGTCTAAACTAATTCAGAAATTTTTGTCATCAATGACCAGATATTAAGTCAGAGGCTGTAATTTTACAAACAACAGAACTGATAATTTTTATAATATATAATAGAAGAAAATTTTATTTTACTAATTTAAAAAAAAATGAAAACTATAAAAAAAGAAGACTCCATGTAAATGGCAACAGAACCCCTTCTCTGCTGATAAATGACTTCCATGCTGCTGGAATGTGAATGACCAAAACAGGGTTGGGAGTATGGCAAAAAGAAAATTATAAAGGGAAAAATATAAAATTTATTTGTAATGCTTGGTCTAAATGGTTGAGGGAAAAATTTATAACAAGAAAAATCTCCCTCCAGGTTAGTACAATTAGAGTGTTAAAAGAGATTTGTTACTGGTAAAGTATAGATACAGTACATTATTTTGCTAACAGATGTTTGCTTACCTTAACTAAATTCCAAATTAATTGTAGTTAATAAAAACAGTATTTGTATGTACTCATTTTTTACTTTGAAGATCATTTGAAATTAAAACTGTTAAGTTTTAGATTAACTTCATTAGATAGATTAAACACAAGTGCACTTCTTTCTATTAGAAAAATAATAAAGACACTCGATTAATTAATTGCTTCATAAAACATACTCCAAATGAACCATTTCTTTAATAGATTTTCTTTATAAAATTTTTCTAACGTTTTAACCTAGACTGTTTGATTTGTGTGATACTTTCTGTTTCCAGACAGAAATTTTCATAATTTTGATTATTATTATTATTGTACAATGTATTTTTGTATATAAAAATCAGTTTATAGAGAAAAAAATCAATTTAATTACACCAATTTAGTGGCTGGAACATAATGTTATGATCAGTTTTTTATTGGAATATTATTGGCTGTAATGAAATTAAAGAACTCCTTGGTTCCAAAAAATCATATGAAATAATGGAATCAGTTAAAAGCATCTGGTTTTCATATTCATTATAATATTAAGATTTTTATGGCAAATTTTTGTCTTAGTTGGCACCACTGTGTGATCTTCACTGTGACACCACTGCAGAAAGCGTGATTTGGTTTATCAAAACAAGATCAGATATCACAGTTCATTGTAATTCTTGATGTGAATATGAAGGTGCCATGTCTACGATTAAAACAATACTCCAGTGTTCAATTAGTTAAGGAAACGGGCGGTATCAATCTTTTAAGTGCTAGTGTCGCTTGTACGTGACAGCAGCTTGATGCACTCATATTCCTACTGTTGCTTATATTTGTTTTTGAACTTTTTGACCAAGTACTATCGTCATATTAATGTGATCAGTATAATTATTGATCTACCAATTGCTGCTCTCTATTGGGTTTATAACTATTTTTACTGTTGATATCTTTATCTAATACTGAAATAAATGGTAAAGAAAATCATTTTACCAGTCACTAAGCTCAATTCATACGGAACAGCTGGAACATGTACCCTTGTGTTACAGTTTGTAAGCAGTGGCCTGTACCAGTTGTGTTTTCATTTCTCCCTAAATGTTATTCTGATAAATTTAACGGATGAATGTGAAATATTAGATTTATAGGAATACAGCTCTATCATAGGTGAGTCAAAAAAACCTAGTCTGTGCATGTTGACTCTAGATAAATAACTTAGTATTTAAAAGGTTAAAGGGGAAGACACCAGGCAGGCCGTGCATATGTGAACAGAAAGTGGAACAGATCTTAGCATCTTGTACTCATAACCGAAAAAATCATTAACAAGGCGGAGTTTAGAGTTAGGGATACTTCAATCTACCACATACAAAGTGGTGCATAAGAGGCTAAACTATGTGCATATAAGATACAAATTTTACATGAAATCAAACCCAGTGATAAAGTGGAAAGATTGGAATTTGAAGCTTTAATGCATAACGACATTGATGAAACTGAAGACTACTTGAAAAATGTAATGTTTTCAGATGAGGTGACATTTCACATGAGTGGGCTAGTAAATCAACACAACTGCAAGATTTGGGATCATTTCATGCCACTGCATGAAATTGTCAAACATCAGCGTGGTTCTCTCAAAGTCAATGTTTGATGCGTACTGATGAATGACTGTTAGTGGGCTTATTTTTGTACAAAGCACAATTAATGGGGTTATTTCTGTGATATGCTTGAACTGTATGCCTTTCCACAAATTGATGATATTGAAGAAGAAAAAGGATTAATTTTCTGTCAGCTAGATTGCGCTCCGCCACATTACAGCAGTTGTGTCCTTGCTGCATTAAACATTCTGTTTCAGCATAGGTGGATCTAGAATTCTTTTTGTGGGGCATTTGAAAAACATTGTTTTTTTTGGAGAAAATTGATGATAACCACCTACAGGAGAGGATTGCCGCTGCAATGGCATCCATTGCACCCGACATGCTGGTGAGTACATGGGAAGAGCTGGGTTACTGTCTGGACATGTGCTTGGAAATGAGTGGTTCACTTATCGAAGTGTATTAAACATCAAAACCTCAGAATTTATCCTTTCAGAATGTACAAAGTATGTCTGAAAAGTCCTCGAATTAAATTAAATAAAAATACAGATTTAAAGATAAACGAATTTACTCATATCACCTTCTACATAGAACCCTTCTCTAGTAATACACTCGTTGCAGCGCCAGTAGAGCCCCTCAAACACTGCAGAAATCACTTTGTGGGATCTCCTTCAACTGCTCGGTGCAAGCCCTTTGGATGCCTGGAATGTCGTTGAAAAAGCGGCTTTTAATCTTCAACTTGAGATTTGGGAACAAAAAAGAGTCTGCTGGAATCAAATTGCGTGGGATAAGATGGTGATTTGATTTGTGGTATAATATGTTAAAACTATTGCCATGTGTGCTGATGCATTGTCGTGCAGGAGAGTGTAACTGCCTGGATCCTGATATTAGGGCTGGATTTAACAAATGTGACGCATCAGGTGTTTTATTACTTTCAAATAGAATTTAGAATTCATGGTTTGATCAGTTGGGAAAGTTTAATCAGTTGCACGTGTACTTTAGCAATGTTTTCATCATGAAAAGCTGTTGACAGTCAACACTGTCAACACTTCATCACCGAATGCTTGCTGTATCATAGAATAAATTTCAACTAAAGATTTTTGAAGTCGGAACTCAAAATTTTATTGGGCTTCTCTGTTCCATGTTGTGAGCTTGCACAAAGTCACATGAACAAAACATACGCGGCCGATTATAACTAGAGACTGGAGTGACTAAACATGATGAAATTTTGTACATACACTTGTATTACAATTTTGCATTGTACTACATAGTTCCTTGGTTGTCCAAGAGATTTCGCTACTTGTATTGACTACAGAAATTAGGTTCTGGAACTTTTCAGACATACTGTGTATAGTCATGTAATTAATACTTTAAATACAATGCTTTTTAAATGTTACTTTAGACCATGAAGTTCTTTTATAAACATCCCTGCATATAGGTAGATGTATTTGAGGAAACAAATGAAGTGCAATCGACCCAAAAAAATACCTTTGGGGCAATATTGGTGGCAGGAAGCTGAAAAAATTTTAAAATAGGGATTCTTCGTATTTAAAAAAAATTTTTTTTGTATATTTATATCTTCCTGTACGTAATAATAAATAACCACTGCCAGGAAATTATAACAGCTTTGTTGTCTCCCTTTTCTTTTGGTCTGTGTAATAATGGTGATGCATTAATTGATTTAGGATTTTATAACTGATGATACATCTACAGATTCAGAAAGTATTCTATGGAAATAAGTAAGTTTATGTTAAACTTGCTATTTTGATGTGTCATTGGTAATTTGCTGAATTATTAATTGCAATACAATAGACATCTTGAATAAAATTGTATGTAATTTTTTAAATTTTGTTTTTAACTGAATCAAAGTTTTAATTGATTTTTATTTTAAAATATATAAAAAATTATCTGTTTTCTTGCTAGTTTATCATCAGTTTAAAAATTATAAAAATAATTGTTAAAATATTTAATAAGATTTATCTGGTTTCTTGACTGATGATTATATTTAGAATTACTATAATAAGCATTAATTCTGAGTGTTCTGATGATTGCTTTTACTTTACTGGGTAATTCAGTCTTAAACTTCATCCTCATTACTATTTAAATATGTAATTTTTATGTAACTTTATCAAAATGTAATTTATTGATTAGTTTTTATGAATTTTAATTTTTATTATGAAATATTTTTCTTAACATGTAGTGTTGTTTTTTATGCATTTCATTATTTTCATGGAGTTATTATTTTCATAATTTATTCATATTGTTTTATTAATTAAGTGTTTAGCTTTGTTAGATAAGTTTGGTTTGTACAAATTTTATGAAGCTTTATAATGTTGATTTACTGAAATTAGTGTCTGTCATACATTATGTAATCATAATGTTAACATTTTATGCTGTGTATTCTTCAGTTATGTAGCTCTATTCCTTTATTACTTACACGGGTCTGGATCTTTTTCAAGAAGTATACTTAACTTTTTTGTCATTGAAATTATATAAAGTTTGTTTTTCTATATATTTTTTTAAATTACTATTTTTATTACAAGAAATTGTCTTATTAACCTTTATTTTTGTTGTGTAAAAATTATTAATTAGTGTTGCATATATGAAGTCTGTTCGAAAAGTATCCGACTATTTTTCTCTGAAAAAATAACTGAATGTGAGTGGTAGAACTTTATAGAGCTCAGCATAAATATATCTATGTGTGTTTTTTGTAATTTCATATAGAGTTTATCAGATGTTTTCTAGTAATTATGTATTTATTAATATAACAGATGCTTGTTTGCACTTTTAATTTGTGCATAATGACAGAACACATTGGTTAAAATATGCTGTAAGTTCTGTCAAAAGCTTGTTGATATCCAAGGTGACAATTTTTAAGATTAAAAAAATAGAAAGGTTTCATGAACAAAGCTGTGAAGGTTACACAAATTAAAAGATTAATATTACTGTTTTCTGAATTACTGAACTTCAATTGAGAGTGCCCAACTTATTGGCAGGCCATTAATAAAAAGCCAGTTCCAAACATTAATTCAAACTCCATTAACAGTGTGTCCAGTTTGATAATGAAAATAATCTGCTGCCTTACTGATAGATTGAAACGACATTATGTACACAATTTTAATACATGATTTGTGCATTCACAATGTGGCCATGAAATTTCAGTCAAAGCTACTTGCTTGAACAGATGAAGATTTATTTTGAGACTGTCTAAGTGCACCAGCAATGAACCTAACTCTTCCTTTAGACTGTGCCAACTTGTGATAGAATCCTGGGTGTATGGGCATAATTCAGAGACCAATGTTTAGTTGTTGTAGAAGTCATCATAATCCCTAGATTAAAAGAAAGCAAGATTGGTAGGAGCAAAGTGAAAGTGATAGAGAGTGGTTTTTCTATACTAGCATGGAGTTGGCTTCTAAAATGTGCATTAGAAGACCAGTTTTACCTGGTGTCTTCATAATGCAGTTCAATGCTAGAAAACAGGATTTTAGAAATCTTGCAAGTGAAGCTGTATCATGATGATGTACTCACATATTTTGTCCAACCCAGGATTTATTGTTAGTTAAGCACAGAATTCAAGTTTAGCAGGCTCCTTGTGAAAGACTCCTGCAAAGACATGATGAATATAGCAGAATAGCTGGTAGCCATTCCAAAATAGATATCTTTTCATGGTATGTAGTTTTTGGATACCTTCTGAATATACCTCTCCATTTATCTTACCTACCTATCTATGTGTGTATATATATTTATATACATTGTGTGTGTGTGTGTGTATAAATCTTTTTCTGTCTCTATATATATATGTATATATGAACACATTAGCTAATCATATAATATAATATTTTTTCTGCCACTCCACAAAGGACAGAATTAAAGAACATTCTTACCTTTACTGTTTTTTGCTCATTATAGCGCTTTCAGGCATAAGCCCATCTTCGGTAATATTTTCTTTAAAATTTTTCTTTTTTCTTTACATTTACATATTAAAATAAAATTTAATACATTAAAACCTATAGAACAAATATTTATTCAGTCAATAAAGATTTTTTTTTTAAATTTAAAACATTATTAATTTAAAAATATATATATATATATATATATCATCAAGCATTTTTCATGATTATTTTAATATTTATATTGAACATTGTTCACGCATACAGCTACACTTTTTCAAAACAGAGATTTGTCTCCGAATTTATTTTCAAAATTAGTGATCATTCTTTTTTTTTACAAAAACTATTATTTAGGAGCAAGTATGACTTATCCACATGGAACTCGATCGACAATTCCATCTTCAGCTCTATGCAAAAATGAAATCAAAACACATTTTGTCAGTTTAAACTTTCATTCGATCATTTTTCTACTACATAAAGTTTCTTTTATATTTCAATATTAGGAATTTTTTTCTATATATAATTTTATGCCTTAACATATTTACGTCGAGCTAATGTTTTTATGCAAACTATTTATGTCCTAGATCTCAGTGAAAGACATGTGATGAACAAAATTTATTGCAACGTATTTTTAAAAAGTATTCTTATTAGTGTTTTATGTCGTACTGAATTCATCTCATAGAATTTGTTATAGGATAAAAACAACATATCTCATATTGAAATGGGATCCCTGTAGAAAGAATGGAATCGACCAAGTAACCTACATTCTTACTCTATTTATTTTCAATTGAAAACATGCAGGACATTGATTATACTTGACTGGTCCGCCAAAAGAGATTGAAGTATCAAAAAATGTATCCAACATTTTAATGCGCTCCAATAAAGAAACAAGAACGCTAATCAAAAAATTGTTTTGTGCATAGGATTACATTTTTATTCAGGATTTAGGATTACTAGTATGAAACAATCATTCATAAAACACATTCTTATTTATTTAATAAAATGATTTTGAAGTATGGGAGGTGTCGAAAAACTCTTTTAAAGATTATAGAGGTAGCACTGTCGCCTCTCTGTCAAGTTGTCTCATACTTGCCAGAGGGGGCAGTAGTGATGCCCCTCTATTTATATTTATATATATATATGAGAGAGAGAGAAAGAGTATATGCATACTAATGAGAGATTTTGTGACTGTGTGTAATCATATGTGGGCTTTTCAAAAATAATTAATCTTATAGTTTGCTGACATTAATTCTGAATTGGATTTCATAATAGTTATATTATAGTGCACTGAAAAATGAATTCAGCATATACGAGGTGTATTAAAAAAGTAACGAGAACTTTTGATTTTTGGAAAGAATTATATTAATTCTTCTACATTAATGTTACCCCTTCAAAATAGTCTGCATTAGATGTTGTACACTTATACCAGCGCTTTTTCCAATCTCCAAAACACTTCTGGAACTCGATCTTTGGAATAGTGTTTACCTCTTTCAGCTATTCACCTTTCATCTATGCTTGTAAAATGACGGCCCTTTAAGGTTCCCTTTATTTTTAGGAATAGAAAAAAGTCATATGGAGCCATGTGTGGTGAATATGGTGGCTGGGATATCATTACAGTGTTGTTTTTGGCCAAAAATTGATGAACAAGCAATGAAGTGTGAGCACATTATCGTGGTGCAAAAGCCATGAGTCGTTTTGCCACAAATCCGGGTGTTTATTTCGCACTGCTTCACACAGACAGCGTTGAACTTTTAGATAATACTCCTTATTGATTGTTTGACCTTGTGGCAAGAACTCATGATGCACCAGGCTGTTAAAATCAAAGAACACGGTGAGCATAACCTTCACATTTAACTGTATTTCTTGAGCTTTTATTGGTCTTTGTGATCCAGAATGCCTCCACTGGGATGATTAAGCCTTAGTTTTGACTTCATATCCGTAAACCCATGTTTCATCACCTGTTATGACACATTTCAGTAGTTCTGCATCATTTTTGACTTCATTTAGCGACTCTTGAGCAACTTCCATTTGTCACTGTTTTTGTTCGAAATTCAACAATTTTGGAACAAATTTTGCTGTCACAAGTTTCATACCAAAACATCAAAAAATTTGATGGCATAAGCCAGTGTATATCCCAACATCAGCAACTTCTCTGATTGTGATTCCAGCGATCATTCATAATCATTTCTCTCACTTTTTCCATATTTTTATCGGTTGATGTGCTGGGGTGTCTGGGCACTTATTATCTTCTATGTCTTCATGACATTCTTGGAAATGCTGATACCACTCGTAAACCCTTGCTTTATTAATAGCAGACTCACCAAAAGCAATAGTTAACATTTTTAAAACATTGCTACACTTTATTACATTCTTATAGCAAAATTTAATACAAATTCTCTGATCCATTTATACAAATAAAAAATCGCCAATTGTACACATGTTATCTTTTTGACAGCTAACAACAGACTAAACATCCAATATGGCTAAAAATGTACAGATACTTTTCAGACATATTTGCCAATACAACAACAAAAAATCCTGAGAATCTGACTAATAGAACTCGCAAAATTTCAAAATTCTTGTTACTTTTTGATGATATAAGGTGTAGAACAAATGTGTAAAATGAACTTATATGTAAAGGTACTATAGAAAATATTCATATTTTAAAAAATGAATTAGCATATAAAAATTATTCATAAATATTTCTTCAGTGTTCTTTATAACATAGTGATAGAAATTAACTAGGCTAATACTTATGGTATAGAAATTAATATTTATAAACCATACGTAAACCTTTAATATAAAAAAAATTGTTATGCTCAATTACTGTGCTGATCTACAATCAGAATGTGTTCTTGATTACTTACCACTAAATTACATTTATTTCATTGAAATCTTTTAAAAGTATACATTTGATAGGTTATTTAAGTTTAAAAATAAAAACATTTTATACTTGTAAAAAACATTTAAGCGGTAGACTTGCAAATATTTAATGTATTCATGTAATTATGATCTCTGATTCTTAGAAAATATTTAATTAAATTTAGATCAGGTGAGTTTAATTTATCTGCTTAAACAATTCTTGCAACTTCAGTCATAATTAAATAAGTTCTATTTTAGTATGTTAAAAAATGTAAAACTCAGGTTTATTATATTTAAATGATGGATAGCTGAATTTTAAAATCTGTATTAAAAACTATTTACAGTTAAACAGAATATTTTTTGAGTAAGTTGTAAGTCATATGAAAAAATTTAATCATAAAAAAACAACTCTTTTTAGTCATGTACTTTTTTTAATAAAAAAAGGTAATGATTGTATTAACCATGCATATTCTTTTTTCTAGAAAAGCAATGTTGTTACAAGCTTAAAGACACCTTTACAAAGTGTCTTTAATTCAGATAGTGAGGAAGAGGAAGAGATGCCTCGAGAAGCTCGAATGAGAATGCGCAACATTGGAAGGTAATAGTTATTTTTTATTGTTGAACTATAGAGTTCAGTGATTATTCAGTGATAAAAGAGCTATACAACTCATATCATTTAGTATTCTGCTGTGCTGATAGATATTAATAAGAAGAAAACTACATTCCATTTTGACCAACCAATTTACATCTGCGTTGTAAATATATTTTTTCTTTTTTTTTGTACCCAGAAATGATGCAAAATGGTACTTTGTTAACAAAATTATCTTGATTTTTCATTGGTGTTGTTGGCATTAAAATCATTATAAAAACTCAAAACTGTCAAATTCATATATGCTCAAAAAAGTTCAAGAACACACTTTTTATTAGGAGGTGAAAAAAAAGTAATATATAAATTTGGATATTTTTGTAAATTATATTTTTATTTGAGATAATGATTGGTTTAAGATACATATAAAGATGTAGAGGTTTGAAATTAAAAATGTTTTCTTATTTCATTGAATGAATTCTGATGTAAATTTTGTATCTAGTATTGAAAACAAAGTAAATTGTTTTGTTATGACTTTATTATTAATCCTTTTAATCCAAATTATTATGTGCTGGAATTGTGCAAGTGTGATGTATTAGTTGACAGTAGAGGTTTAATCTATTTTGATGCATGGTATACTAAGCAAGGGTTGAGCTTCTTATGCAGTATAAAAAGAAAGTATGTAATTTTATTATTTAGAGAGACAAAGAGTTAAAAAATTTAAGAAAATCCAAAAATTTATTAAATGTTTAAAAAAAATTGTTACTCCATACTTATGCCTATAATTCCTTGGATTGTGGGGGTTGCTGGGAAAAATTAAAAGTATTATAGTAAAATATGTAGTGCAATATTTGTACTTATTTTTCATATTAAAAGTAGCATATAATTTTTTAATGTCAACTTAGTGTTAATCATATTGTTTGTTCATTTCTTAAGTCTATGAGAATTTTAAACTAAATTTTATGGTAAATTTTTTATTTGCTAATTACTATTCACTTTGTTCCTTTTGATTATTTGCTTTCATTTTTATGTTAGGTAAATTGTCTACAAAATTTTACAGCACTGAGATGTAAATTTTCAGTCAAATAAAGATATTAGTAAAGAGTAAAACGTAATACTAGTAATACAGTTTAAAAGATTAATATACAGAGTTAATGATAAAAAACTATATACATGTAGTATAAAATTTCTGAGTACACATAGTTAATATACTATTTACCTATTTAATATATTTGTTAATTAAAGTGCACATTAGATTATTTATATGTATATAAACCAATAAAAGATGGGTTCCAAGACAATTAACTGAAAATCACAGATACCTGAATTTACATTCATACAGAACTTAAAAAGTGATATTTAGTGGAAAGTAATGGGTTAGATTGCTTAGTAACTTATGAAACTAGGATTCATTTTTTGAGCTAGAATCCAAATTTCAAAGTACGGAATGAAAACATTTGAGTTTGTCTGCCAGGAAAAATTAAGAACCTGTGTGACAGCTGATAAAATGATGCTAACAGTGTTTTAAGACCCAGTATACATAAAGGCCCAGTATATTGATATTATTGGGAAGAACAATTGAAATCAACAGGAATTATTATTGCTACAAAATAAAGAGAAACTTGCAATAAGAAGGAAACATCCTGGTTTTCTCTCAATAGGTGTAATTCTTTTATTTAATAACGCTGCTCAGAAGATATGGAAAGCGATTCAGAAGTTGGGTTGGAAGGTGTTGCCGCATCCACCTTATGGTATCGATCTCGCATCATCTGATATTTTTTTTGTTTGGGCCCTTCAAAGAGGTGTAATGTGGTACTAAGTTCAGCAACAACGGGTAGGTAAAAAAATATGGTACAGGAATAGCTCTGACAACAAGGGGAACAATTCTTTACTACTGAAATAAGAAATTTCTGAGATGATACAAGATGGTACAAGCCTAAATGTAGGTGGGAATTATGTTGAAAATATTTTTCATTCATAATCACTGCTGCTGTCTAAGTACTTGTTAAGTCTGAGAATCGGCATTTTATGTAATCATGTAATTGTTCTTTTGAATCATATCTCTTCTTTTATCCGATTGTTGTTGACAGTTTTTTCTAGCGAGATGTTTCTTCAGCTGAAGAAACAAGAAAAAATCATTCTGTATGAGGTTTCAGCTACATAGTGGGTGATCTAAAACATTTCATTTTCAACTGTTGAGCAAGATGAAGCTAGAAGTGTTCAGTATTCCCCTCATTTTGCTTTGAATAGTCTGTTGAAGTTGTCTTGGTGTCTCAGACTATTCATCACAGTAATTGTTTCTTTTTGAAAAATGCAGTCTCTAGGACATCTCTTCCATCTTAAAAACTGAACCATTATTTTTTTTTGTTGAAGTCACTTTTGAATTTCTTGGTTTTGGAGAAGTTTGTGTATAACATGATAGTTTCCAATTTAGGAGTTTGATGATAACTCATGTTTCATTTCTGATTGCAGTAGAGTCCAGCAGCAGGATTTGTCCTCATTTCTGAATGAGGACTTCACAAGTAATTTCACTTATTGTATAAAACAGTATCAGTTTTACAGACATTGTCAATGAATAATTCCTCTCATGGTTGGCCTTATAAATGTAAACAGGAATTTGAGTCTGGTTTCTTTTCCGATAAAAACTTAAATAATTGGATCAGTCTTTACTGTTGTAAGGCGTGATTTTCTACTAATATCTTAAACAGCTTCACTTCTTATTAAATGATCGGTAAACAGTGTATAATATTGAAGAGTTGGAGGCATTACTCTATTGTCCACTATCATTTAACACTTACCACAAAGGTCTATTTTCAGTCATGCTTTTCCGGAATCTGTATTAATTACTTGCTCCAAGCTGTCAATAAAAATATTTTATTATTTTTTTATGATGCCACTACAGTGCTGATTAAGATTGCTACTATAACAGAAATGGAATGCATCATTGAAAACCTTTTATTAGATGTTAAGTATAGTTTTCTAACCGGTGATTGATAATTAGTAAATAAAAATAAATAATTAAGGTTGCTGGTTCATAAATAAAGTAATCCATTTATAATTAATGATATCTTTGACTGTCATTATTTTCTGCATCTAAAGGATATCAAGGTTAAATTATGGGTTCATGTTGAATACATGCAGAGACATAAATTATTCCTCTTTTGCTTTGTTTGTTACCCACTTATCAAACAAACTTTGTTTGTTAACCCACTTTTCTTCAGTTGAGAAAAGAATGGTGATATGTTATGCTTACATCCAGTTGTTTTATTATATGGTATTATCTTTTGAGAAAGCTCTTCATAAAATAAAAGTGCATCTCTGGTTCTAAGAAATTATTTAAATTATTTTTAAGAAAATATTAATTAAGCTATGTTGAACCTTATCGACCTTTGTTTCTTTTCTTAAAAGCTCTTGTATTATCCAGCTTATATATTTTAAAGCTTTTAGTTTATATTAGTACTGAGGTCAGAGAAATATGATCTCATTATGTTTGTAAGCTTGGTATAGTGTTGAAGAATAAATTTCCAAATTTCTAAGCATCGTTTAAGTACTTCTGAAAGGAGTCCGCTATTATAGTAGTAATTAATTTTATAAGAAATTATTAGGATATATTTATTGTAACATTGCTTAATTATATGAATAATCATTTCTTATCTTATAATTATTTTGGTCATAATGGCACTTTTCCCTATGACCTGCATTACTGCAGAGCAGTAAATAAATAAATAGGAGCTGATGGTACAGTTTGATTTATGGCGTCTTTTGGGTGGCAGCAATATTTCATTAGTCTTCAATCTAATTGACATGCTAATAGAAAATTATACATATTGTTTTTATTACAGTGGTACAATTTCAGTATAGTTGTGGGTATCTTTTAGTGTTAATAAATTTTAATTTTTTCCCAGAAATAGGTATTACTACAAGAAATTATAATCATATGGTCAATTGCATTTTTAAGATTTTGCAGTGGCAGTCCTCTGAATAAAAGTCATTCTAATTTATTTTATTATTTTCAGAGAAACTCCTACATCAGCAGGACCAAACTCTTTTGGAAAAACTAAACAGGGATTTTGTGATGCAAAGTATGTGTTTGAAAAGAAACTGAAGAAAGCTACTTTAGAACATTCAGGTGATGATGAACCAAGAAAGTAGAGGTGGTGTTATTTAAATTTAACAAATAAATAAATATATATGATTTTAGGTAGAACTTAAATAATATATGCCTTATTCCAATGGTTACAGTGTACTCTTATCCTAATTATGTGTTCATGATTGAATTATAATTTTCTTTGTTATTATTATAAAAAAAACTTATGTTTAAAACTGATTATGTGTATATACATTAAGAATTTTATGAATTTAATTCATTTAAGTGGAATATAAGTATATTTATGTTAAGAGCTTTTCCAGCTTTTCTTTATATAATTCACAAATTATTGTATTGCTTAATTTTATTATATTTTTTTTTATTTACCCATTGATGATCAGATTTTGTGGATGAATATTAAACAAATTATTAAAATAATGTAATATTCCAGCTGTAATAATCTCTGAATTTAGTCTATGACCTATAAAATTAATTTTTCAGTGGCTTTGAGCTGCAGTTTTGTGTATGAGATAATAAATTTAATATCACAGTGTAAATATGCGTGGTAATTTATGTCATCAGTATAAGAGTAAATGATATGTAAAAATAATGTGTTATGTTTAAATTTATCATTGGCAAAGTACATGTAATTTTTATCATTAATATAATTAATTAAATTGTAGTATGTGTAACCACTTAGTTTTTTTTTAACTACTTCATGAGTTTTTTAGGTTACTTTACTAGAAAACTTTTCATTACTTGTCTGAATTATATAATGGTTGTAAGGTAATAGTTAATTCACTTACATTAAATATTTTTCTTATAAAACGTATTTTATTTGTAATATGATCAACTGATAATACTCAGGCCAAAATTATTTCAATGAAAATATTATAAACTGTACATTACTTTTCCGTCTAGTGCTATAACAGAGGATATAGTTTAGAAGGGAAAGTATTGTGATCAGTCCAATTGGGGTGTAAGCGGTTTTCATCAGATCTTTACATTTTGATACATAAGGAACCCTAAAATCCTGATTGAAATTTTCCAGATGTTCGTATGTAGTATGTATATTTGGTGTCACTCTCTAAATCACCAGAAATATATTTACAGGATTTTGAGAGTAAATCAGTGCATGACATCAATCATACACATGCAATGTTTTAATATGGACACAGTATGTTGATGATATTCTTATTATGTAGAACCAGTAATAAACAGTTAACATCTAATAATAGAATGTTAAATTATTTTGATGCCAATATCAAAATAAACAAGAACAACCAGATTGAAACATCAGTATATAAAAAATACCTACATCTAGTAATATAATATTCATAAATATCAAATCACCCTTGGTCCCTTAAAATTAACATATATACAAATATGATTAAGAGAGCATCAGTTACACATAATAACAAAGAAAAGTCAAATAATGAAATAAACAACATAAAACATATAGCGGTTGAAAATGGATATGATACTACTTATCAAAACACTATATAACGTTACAGCAAATACATACTAAGGCACAAAAGAGAAAAAATATAGCTAATAACCAAATAATAAAATATTAAAAAAACAATAATAAAATAAACAATCTGTGTGGAGTTTATAAAAGTAAATGTAACGATTATGATGCTATTTATAACTGAAAACCAAATAGATCCTTTAAAATTAGATTTCTTGATCATTATAGAAATTACAAAAATAATAAATTAGATATATCTAATATGGTAGACCGTCTAATAAACAGTAAAAAAAACATTCTATTTCTGACTTTAATATAAATTTATAAATATTAGAAATTAATAAAGATAATAAAAAATTAATATATATAGGAATATATTAGAAAAATATTACATACACAAAAACAAACAAAATTTTAATTTGATAAATTATCAGACAGAGTTTGAGGGAGATGTTCTTATAAAAACTACAACAGACAGCAGCAGTCCTGTAAATTAATAAACGATTATCATTATTTAGTATTTTTATAATGTAATAACAGAATTATTTCAATCATAATTGAGGATGGATCCTGTGAAATTACTTTCATGAAAAATTAAGGTAAGATATGTCTTGTCTCAATATTCTGTACTAGGTGCTTTATTTAATATAATTTAACAGTACAGAGGAATTATATGAATTCTAAAGAGATTAATTTCAGTAAAGTTATCGATCATGTTATAAGCTAAGAAATTAGAATCTTAGCTGATAATACTCATTGAATCCTTTACACTTCAAAAAGCTATTGAGTAAAACTAGCTTCCCAAATATCAGTACTGTATTTTTACTAATAAAAACACTAACAAACTATATCATAACTACATAAACTGCAATTTAAAACGTACAAAATACATTCTTTGTTCGCTGAAAAGACATACTGTTGTCTCATTACCTCCTTGTCATCCTGAGTTAAACGATATGAAAAATGCCTGGGCATATGTTAAAAATTACATTTGCCAAAAGAATGTAATAATCAATTTAGAAGACAGTAGAAGCGGTGAAAGAAAAATTTAGATTAATAAATATGAACTTCTGGAAGGCAGTTTATAAAACTGTGAGACAAATTATTTAAAACTTGAACTGATGTTAGAAGAAATTTCAGAGCGTTTTGTTGTAAAATTACATGAAACTGATTTCAGTTTACAGATCCATGGACAACAGTGATGACAAGAGGAGGACATGCTGAGTGGAGTTGAAGAAATAGTGTTGGAAAGAAATTAAATATGTTGTGTGTTAGATAATGTGTTAATTTAGTGTGTAGTAAAAATTACTTATGGAACCAATTTGGAAATGGTGTAATATTATTAATGGTGTGATTAATTTTGGAATTAAGGTAAGTCATTGGGTTTTTAGTAAGTTAATTTTTTACATTACTATTACCATCATAATATTTTGTAACTACTTTTTTTTTTTTGTTATTTCACTGACAAATTAGTTTCAATTAACATCAAATGAATTAAGATTTATGAGATGATGTCTTGTATGTTTGATTTGCATATAGTATTGTTAATTGTGTACGTTTAACATGAGGTAGTGATTCTTAGAAATAAAAAAAATCATGTACACCACATGACTTCCTTGTATGCCTATTAAATTAAATTACATATACACATTTTTAAAAGTACATAAAATTTTATTTCACTAATAACTTCTGATTTTTTATTTCATATTTTCTTTTTTTATTACTAGATTATAATTGTGAAACATTTTTTACAATCAGTGGTTAACAATTATTAATAAATCAATATATTTAAATAAAAAAAAGAAGTTAAAAAAAAGGAAATGAAGTCACATTTGAGCCGATGTGCCTTCCTCTTGTTAGATCCAAATATTTCATTAATTAACATTTTATTTGGTTATAACTCTGGAACCAATGAAAATAAGTACCACTTATGATATATTATTGAAAATCCCTCAATGAGGGCTGATTACGCAGTTAAGAAAAAGTCCAGAATCCAGATTTTTTTTATTTTTGACCCTTTTGATCCAGTCGATTCCAGTCAAAAGGAGAGTTGCATAAATAGATGTTACAACAGTACTAAATCCAAAATTTCAACATTCTATGGCTAATCTTTTTTGAGTTGTGCAAGATACATACGTACAGATGTCACGTAAACTAGCCAAAATGGATTCAGGGATGGTGAAAATGGATATTTCTGTTGAAATCTGAGTTAGAACTGAAACTAAACAAAGTTATGACAAGGTTTGTTTTACTAAAGTAGATCTGAGATTAGCTACTAAAGTGTAATATATTTGTGATGTATTAGGGACATAAGGAACTTTGGCAATGGTGAAATTATAAAGCTGAGTGTTCTTAATTACAATTTTACGTGGTTAGCTCTCTGTATTCCTATCTGGAGACTGAAATTCTCTTTGTTTTTGTATTGAGAAAATTAAGAGTTCACACAACTCATACATCACCAATTGCCAAACAAACTGCACTCCTTGATGATTGGTCTCTTGCACCAGACTTACAGAATTGACTTATAATGCAACATAATACTCAGAATTTCTTGAGAAGGGTAGTCAACAGAATACTGATACACTGCGGATGGTAAAATTGGTGAGGAGCTCTAGAAACTTGTCATTGAGTGTATTAATAAACCTCAAAGAAGACAACTTTTCAGTTTTAAAGTTGAGTTGGTTTTTTTGTTCTTTCAATAATGTTCAGTTTCATATTTTGAACTCTAGCTATTTAAACAGTATTTTCTTGATTTTTATAGTTTAATGTTTCTATGATGTCATTTTATGGTTTGTGGGGTGACTTTTATGTTTGGATTTGTGTCTGTTCTATGGATACTGGGAGGAGGTTCTACGTGCATTTATGCTGAGTAAGTTGTTAGGACACACAACCCATAAAATATTTGTAGCTAATTAACAATTTCTACTGAAGTTAACTTTGTTAACAATATTAAATATGGATTTTATTGTTTTTAAACAGAGTGTGAATCTACAGATGTGGTGAAGTTTCAAGGTGATTGCTAACTGGACAATGTATTCAGTATTACAAGGCATCATTAATTATTTGAATGATATAATTACAAATCATGCTGTCTGTGAACAGCAAGAATTTATGTTCAGTTTTAGCTCCTTTAGTATCATTGTTAATTCAGTACACTTCAGTATAGGGAGTTCTCTGGCCAAGATAATAAAAGATGACTTTTAGGACAGTCTCTGAAGAATACGGATAAGGTATAAATAAGGCAATGTTAAAAAATAGTCTGGTACAAAGTATTTAGTTTTTGAGAAAGAAAAGAAAGTGTAAGCCAAAATTAACAGGTAGAAGTGAAAGCACAGGTATCATGTTGTTGCCCACCCCAAATGTGTGCATAATGTAATTGCAGAGATGTGGATTTTATCCAGGGCATTGTGGTTATTAGTGTACTTACTGAATCTACAAACCAAAAAGAATTTTCAGTTTAGTGTGAAAACAACAGAAAACTGTCTGTTGTCATTATGATTATCTATTTAAAATTATTTTATTAAAACTTACTTGCTGGGGTTTTTCAATGTTTAAAAATTACCAAAACCATTTTCATAATAACTACATCAGATGAGCATATAAAAAATTAAAAATACTATTAAATTAATAAGTGTTAATTTAATACTTATTAAATTAAAAATACGTTTTAGAAACACTTTTAATAATAACTAACCTTACCACTTTCTTCATTTATCATATACATTTATCAGAGTTTTTGTAGCAATTGTGCCATTTCATTAGCAAATTTATATTTAAACTGATGAATTACTTAATATCCAATAAACATTTGTAAGTTATGACTATCAAAAAATAGAATGCGAGTTATTAAAATTAATACTGTTTGTGTGTGTATATATATATATATATATATATATATATATATATATATATATACATTATATATACACTTCAAATTTTTAAGACGAACCTTCTTTTACAGATTCAATGGTTAAAATGTCAGATGTGTCTTCAATTTAGGTCTAATGCCATTTGAATGGCAAATTTCCAAAAAGATGAAAGCTCTCATAAAGAGCTTTACATCTCAACAGGTTTATCACTGTTGATATCATAATTTTAAGATGAGTCATTGTTCTAGAATTTGTATGTGGTCTATGCATGATGACAAATATTTTTTCACGTTTCCTGTCAACCTCCATTTGATGTTGAATAGGCGTAATGTATACTACTGTAGTTATAAATACAGTCTGCTTTTTTCATAACTGTTCCATTCTATCTATTTGTTGTATTTTTCTAACAATTTCATCATCATGGAAAAGGGTTGCACATATGATGCAGACTTTAAATGCAACATTATTTTATGTGCTGAACAGATCTGAAATTGTGCCGCCAGTAAACAGTTCTCAGTAAATTAAGTGAATGTGCACTGGTGGCGCAGTATGAAACAGAAATGCTTTGTGTGTAATGATGAAAAAATGTTTTTTTAAGACCAAAACACAAAATATCCGGAAATAGATGCTGCTGATTTGGTGTATTTCCATGAATTCCACAAAAAAAAGGTCTTCTCCAGTGACAAGAGATGGACTGATGTTAAACGCCAGGGAAATTGCCAGAAATAATGAATGGTCTTCAATTTAAAGCCAACTGCGCGGATGGTGGGAGAAATTCATGAAAAGGCAATGTCTGTCATTATGTTGCAGAATCTCCATTTGCGAGAAGACAATCAGATTACAAGCATAAAGTAGTGTAATATCAACGTTATGTAATTGATCTATAATTAAAGAAACAATATTGTCTCAGTCAAATTGGTAATGCTGATTAAGTTGCTGTGTTCTTTGATATGCCATCAAATTACACCTTAAGTGAGTGAGAAGGGACAAAAAAACAAGTAATGGCAAAAACTGGATATGAGAAAGTAAGAGCAACTATTATGTTGAGTGCTGCTGCTGACAGAAATAAATTATCACTGTATTTAATTCTGAACAGGAAAACTGATGATAAACTAGTGATGGTGTAATTGTTTGAGCTCAAGAGAATGCCTGGATGATAAGGGATCTAATGCAAGATTGGTTAGGACATGTATAGGAACGTATTAGACCAGGTGGACTTCTGAAATGAAGCAGTATGTTAGTGTTGGGTGCTTAATGTGATCATTTGTCTGACAACATTAAAATAAGAAGGTCTAATGGAAAATGTGATTTAATTGTAATTCCTGGAGGTATGACAAGTGTCAAGTACAACCATAGATGTTGGGGGTTAATAAATCTTTTAAAGATCATATTCATGACTGACTGAAAATGACTATCTCGTTAACCCAAGTGGCAAAATTAAACTAGCATCAGCAACTACAACTGTAGAATGGATTTTGAAAGCTTGGAATGAAAGCTTAAGTCATTCTTTAAGTGCTGCTTGTCGAATTCATTGAATGGTTCTGAAGACAACATACTTTGCACCACAGTGACGTAAATGAGTTGGACTCGGGTGAATCTGACGATAACAATTTGACAGCAACATAAAAAGCTAACAAGACACACTGTTTAGTCATGAAAAATTGCTGTGATTAAAGATAAAATACCATACTTATAAAGCTAAATAAATGCTTATGTAATTAATTACAATATTGAGGTACTATAATACAAAATACGGTGTTTTACTACATATTTGGATTATTCAATAAATTGTTGTAACTAGCTACTATTTAACTTTTTATATTCATTTTTCAAAATAGGATGAACTTGAAAAATACTGATTATATATATATACTTGCATGACTTACAGATTTACAATAAATAAATTATACTATACCAGAAATTATCTACTAAATTTAGGGTGCTTTTTAAATTCTATTAGCTAAGGTACATATATATATATATATATATATATATA
Source organism: Lycorma delicatula (assembly GCF_047948215.1). Taxonomy (NCBI): domain Eukaryota; kingdom Metazoa; phylum Arthropoda; class Insecta; order Hemiptera; family Fulgoridae; genus Lycorma; species Lycorma delicatula. Next base: position 263,134,672 of record NC_134455.1, on the reverse strand, counting down.
TTTTAATCAAGTAATATATAAAAATATCTTAAAAGATTTCTTGACTTGAAGACAATATTATATTAATAATACATAAGCATGGTTTCACACACCCTTGTAATCATCTTTAATGAGTGGTGCTGCTGTTCTCACCCTGGAGTCAGTTGATGACAGGTTTTATTTTTAATTTGTTAGACACATATCCAGAATGTGATCAGTGTGCTGGTTATGGATTGTCAGTTTATTTAGTTAATTATTGTGAATTTTTGTATTCCATAGCATTGATTTTTATTGTTATTTTGTGTTTGTGAAATGGTTGGTGAATGTTGAGCCCTTGTTATTAGAGAAAGGGTTTAAATGTGTTCATTATATCATTGTTTGAAATCGTTTTGCGTTTAACCAATGTAGAAAACTCTGCAGGTGAAGAGTTTATGTATTTCAGCGATATTATGACTGGTTGATGCTTATGCTTTATTATAATGATTTGTTTTGTTATTGTATCAGATCTTTTAATTTGTGAATTAGTTTTTCAGTTTTTGTTTATTTATTTTTTGAATGTGTGAATAATAGTTACTTCATGGGTAGGTTGAGTAATTTGTGGATCATACATCTAAAAATAGGTGGCATAGAGCCTAGATAAAATTGGGTGGTTTGAATTGTAATAATGAGAGTCTATCATTGTTTGTTGGTTTATTGCTACTTTATAACTAATAGAGTCTTTAATTAATAAAGATATGTTAAAAGTGTTGCAATTATACTTAAAAGCAATGTATATTTTTGATTTTTGTTTTTGTCAATTGGATGAAAAGAAAAACGTATAATTGGATAACTTCGTTTAATTCTAATTTAATTTTGTACATAAATTTTAATTCTTTTATTTTTATACATAATGTGGCTGTAACAGTACATTAACTACTAGGTTCTATAATACTACAAAAAAAGTATAGTCATGAATACATAACATATATCAAAAGTAAACAAAATATTATCTGCTTATTATGTGCAATCTAAATAAGCAGAATTATTTGGGAGATATGTTTTTTTCCCATTCCATCCACCCTCCAGCAAAATTAAGTGAGCTGAAACATAGAAACAAAGAAAAAATAGAAATTTCTGCAGTTCTTTTTTTAATGAAAACTAAATAAGTGAACTAATCCAGTGTTATTAGCTCAATAGTTTTAACAATTCTCTATTTTAAATTGTTCAAATCTGAACTTTTCTTTGATACACACATTTTTTAATAAATCCCCAAGCAAAAATGTCCAAAGTGATATTTAGAGAGCAGGTGACCACGCAGTTAGACCTCCAATATCTGGGGAAAGAGTTCAAGAATATGGTAACATTTCAATGAAAGGTGGGGAAGCAAATCTTGTTGGAAACAGAAGCCTGCAGAAATCTGAGGAACAGCAAAGTTCTGAAGCCTGTCAAGGTACATGTGTGTCCTGTCTCAGTGGACACTACAAAAAAAAATCTGACTGGACACTACATGACTTCCTTCTACGCCTATTAAATTACATATTTATTTATATTTAAAAGTACATAAATATATTTCATTAATAACTTATGATTTTTTTTTTTATTATGTTTTGTGCATTTTTTTACAATCAGAGGTTAATAATTATTAATAAATCTATTGCGTTTAAATTTTAAAAAAAAGAAGAAAAGTTACAAAAAAATAAAACTGGAAGAAAATGTTGCAAACAAAGAAAGAGTAAAGATTAAAAGAAGATGATAAATATAAAGAGGAAGAAAATGTTAAGACCAAGGAAAGAATAAGAGGATGATGAAAAAGAGAAAACTTGAGAACTAGAGAACGTATACACAAATTAAGATCAGAAGAATTATATCAAACCAAAGTGATTAAATGACTGTGGTTAATGACATAAGTGATTAAATGACTGATGACAAAAAACAAATAATGAAATGATGATCAACTCTGACTTAGGGACAATATTGTCAGACAATATTTGAGGAGTAAGGAACTAAAAGAAAATAATTTTTTGCAATTTATCAACGATTAGGCATGTGTGCCTCAGTGTATATGTTGTTCTTATGAGGGACTACTTTTCAGTCACTCAGTAGTTAACTTTAATGTAGATAAAATTAAACAGAAATTAAACTAGAAAATCCAAAAATAATATGATTCTAAATTATAATTTTCAATTTATATTAAATAATCAGATGTTTCACCAAATCTATTACATACACATATATTACACCTTTACACTTTAATAGGCCTTTTAATAATGCCTATTAAATTACATATACACATTTTTAAAAGCACATAAAATTTTATTTCACTAATAACTTCTGATCTTTTATCATATTTTTTTAAAATTATTATTGAATAATTATTTATTGTAAAAAAATTTTACAATCACAAATTAATAATTATTAATAAATTCATATATTTAAGTTAAAAAAAAAAGAATAGGAGATGAAGTCTGATTCAAATCGACGTGCCTTCTAAGATCCAAATATTTTATTAATTAAAATTTTATTTGGCTTTTTTTTTGTCTTCAGTCATTTGACTGGTTTGATGCAGCTCTCCAAGATTCCCTATCTAGTGCTAGTCGTTTCATTTCAGTATACCCTCTACATCCTACATCCCCAACAATTTGTTTTACATACTCCAAACGTGGCCTGCCTACACAATTTTTCCCTTCTACCTGTCCTTCCAAAATTAATGCGACTATTCCAGGATGCCTTAGTATGTGGCCTATAAGTCTGCCTCTTCTTTTAACTATATTTTTCCAAATGCTTCTTTCTTCATCTATTTGCCGCAATACCTCCTCATTTGTCACTTTATCCACCCATCTGATTTTTAACATTCTCCTATAGCACCACATTTCAAAAGCTTCTAACCTTTTCTTCTCAGATACTCCGATTGTCCAAGTTTCACTTCCATATAAAGCGACACTGCAAACATACACTTTCAAAAATCTTTTCCTGACATTTAAATTAATTTTTTATGTAAACAACTTATATTTCTTACTGAAGGCTCGTTTAGCTTGTGCTATTCGACATTTTATATCGCTCCTGCTTCGTCCATCTTTAGTAATTCTACTTCCCAAATAACAAAATTCTTCTTCCTCCATAATCTTTTCTCCTCCTATTTTCACATTCCGTGGTCCATCTTTGTTATTTCCACTACATTTCATTACTTTTGTTTTGTTCTTGTTTATTTTCATGTGATAGTTCTTGCGTAGGACTTCATCTATGCCGTTCATTGTTTCTTCTAAATCCTTTTTATTCTCGGCTAGAATTACTATATCAGCAAATCGTAGAATCTTTATCTTTTCACCTTGTACTGTTACTCCGAATCTAAATTGTTCTTTAACATCATTAACTGCTAGTTCCATGTAAAGATTAAAAAGTAACGGAGACAGGGAACACCCTTGTCGGACTCCCTTTCTTATGTTCTTCAATTGCTACTGTTGCTGTTTGGTTCCTGTACATGTTAGCAATTGTTCTTCTATCTCTGTATTTGAACCCTAATTTTTTTTAAATGCTGAACATTTTATTCCAGTCTACGTTATCGAATGCCTTTTCTAGGTCTATAAACGCCAAGTATGTTGATTTGTTTTTCTTTAATCTTCCTTCTACTATTAATCTGAGGCCTAAAATTGCTTCTCTTGTCCCTATACTTTTCCTGAAACCAAATTGGTCTTCTCCTAACACTTCCTCCACTCTCCTCTCAATTCTTCTGTATAGAATTCTAGTTAAGATTTTTTATGCATGACTCGTTAAACTAATTGTTCTGTATTCTTCACATTTATCTGCCCCTGCTTTCTTTGGTATCATTACTATAACACTTTTTTTGAAGTCTGACGGAAATTCCCCTTTTTCATAAATATTACACACCAGTTTGTATAATCTATCAATCGCTTCCTCACCTGCACTGCGCAGTAATTCTACAGGTATTCCGTCTATTCCAGGAGCCTTTCTGCCATTTAAATCTTTTAATTATTTGGCTATAACTCTGGAACTAATGAAAATAATGAGGGCTTATTACTGCAGTTAAGAGAAAAGCCAATTTTTTTTTGGATTTTGGTTTTCTTTGGACACTTTTGGTTCAATCAATTGCAATCAAAAGGGGAGGTGCACAACTAGATGTTACAAGTCCTAAATCCAAAATTTCAACTATGGCTAATTGTTTTTAGTTATACTGGATACATACCTACAAACAGATGTCATGCCTAAACTAGTTAAAATGGATTCAGGGATGGTCAAAATGGATATTTCTGTTGAAATCTGAAAACCGAAATTTTCTGCGATCACAATACTTCCTTTACTTCGTACAAGGAAGTAAAAAACAGATGCACACATTTTTATACAGTACTAACCAGACTATGTCCCTTTCATTTTCAATTATGTATGGGGTTTCAGTACCCCCATATCCTGACTAAAACAAGGTCTGTTCAGAAAATAACTGAACTTTTTTAATTGTGCACCAATGTAGATAGATATTAAGTGACGTATGGTTGGCAATATTGTGTTCCCCGTATAGTTTTTGTTATCATATAGTTTTTGTGTTATTGTTTTGAGTGCAATATGTTTTAAGTGTTAGTAGCGATTTTTGGAACGTGCTATTTTTTGATGACTGAACTTTCCCGGGTTTCACTCCCTCATTATGATACTTTGCATGAATATTTTTCATTGTCATCGACTTGTTTAAGAAGTTGCCAACAACTGATGTTCAGTCATCAAACGAGGAACAAACATTGCTCCGACTTGAGGCGTGTTCAATTTTTCAGTCAAGTCGATGTCAAAGGTCTTCCTGGTTGAGGGTCTTTTCGATCGACTGGCGACCGCTTTTAATCACGAAAGCCATTCATAATATTGCGTACGACCCAGAGCATCATCTCTGTAAGCTTGTTTCAAAAGTTGAAATATTTCTGTGAAAGTTTTTCCTAGTTTCACACAAAACTTTATTGTACCGTCACTCCTGAAAATCACAATTACAAAAATCGCTACTCAGATGTAAACACGTTGCATTCACATAACACTAAGAAGAAAATTAAACGAGATATGAACGATCTGAGAACATGTGGTTAAAGAGAAGGTTATGCCAACCACATGTCACTCTATATCTTTTGGCGCATAATTAAAGATGTTCGGTTATTTTCTGAACAGACCTCATATATTCAGATATAACAAAAATCTGTACTGTTTGTATTTTCATTGTAATATTTTTGAAATTAATTATTAAATTGTTTTGACATCAGTTTTTCTTAATCTGAGTTTTACTTTTTAAAAATGGAAGTTTATTCTCATATTGAAATGATAAACATCTATCTTATACAGTTATTGGCAAACTTCAAGCAAGCTGAAGTGCACCGAACTTGTATGCAGAATGTATTCTAATTGCTGTTTGTCTATTGAAATTTTTTTTCAGTATGAAAGGTAAAAAGAAACAATTAATTTTCTTCTTAGAGCTGATTATCAAAGACTACAAAGCATAAAAATCCAGTAATTGGAACATACTGAGGGAAAATTCAGAGTTAAGTAAAAAAAGGGTTGTTATATGAACAAATTGATCATGTGGCTGTTTGAAAAAACTCTGTGAATCTACCAGCAGCATCCATGTTATGTAGCAAGAATGCAAGCAATTTATGAAAATAGATGCCTGCTAGGATGAGCATTTTGTGAGGTAATTTTACAATAACTGGCAACTAAACAGAAATTTTTGAAGTAGATTCACTAATGAAGCTGGTTTCAACTGAAATGAAATCATCATTTTCAAAGGGGACAAGAAAATCCTTGTCATTATGTAGTCAATGTTTCAACAACCATTTTCTATAATGTTTGGTTTGAAATCACTGGCAATCAAAGTTTCCTGCTACTACAAACAGTTAATGGCAAGAATTATAACGATTTCCTAGAAAACATTTTACTGAATTACTTGGACAAAGTTATTCTGACAATTAGGAATAATGAGTAATTTAAGCATGATTGTTCTCCACCACAATATGAATGTAAATCAGTATTCAGGTGATTATTTGCCTTGAAGGTAGATTGGTAATGCAGGAACGATAGCTTTACCTGCAAGATCACCTGATGTAAACCCAATAGATTTTACCTTTGGGGACACCTGAGAAGTATGGCTTATAGTACACCATTGATTAATGTTGAAGATATTTAGTAGAGTACTGAAGGTTTTCAATACAGCAGGGATTTCTGAAAGAGTGAGATAAATGTTAAGTTATGGGCCACGTACTTCAGAGTACTGCTATTAATGGAGGCCATTTTGAACATTTGCTCTAGAAAAATTGAAATGGTATACAACTGCTTGTCTATTTAATGTGTTTAAATTTGGTTTTAATTTAAATAAATTTACTGTTTATTGCAACTGCATAGAATTAATTAAATCCTACTATTTTTTTGTAATGAAAAACAACCTTCACTTGGTCACTGTTAAGAGAAAATATGTAAAATGACTGAAAACAATGAATTATTAATAATTGGTATTTTAATTAAGTAAATAAAAGGCCTTATTTTTTAATGTAATATTTCCCAAGTTATTTTGTTTACAGTACGTTTCATTAGCATGTAAAGTATGAAAAAATGTAAGGTTACTCAAATAATTTATTTAACAGTAGTAGAGATGAAATATACATTATGTCATCAATTTTCTAAATAAATTGTCCTTCTTACCAGGATATAAAAGATTAAAACCAATGCTGTCATACTGAAATTTGTGAGCTTGTTTACGTTGTAATTTTTTATTAATTAGATAAAATTATTGTAAACATATCTACAAAATATGATTCCTCAAGCTGATTTTGAGATACAAATTTTCTTTAAAAAAAACAACACAAAATGGCAGACAGAAGGAAAATGAATGGGAAATATCCATTTTTTCATAAAACATATTTTGTTCAATTTGTTATGTAGAATTTCTTGTATGTGTGTATATATTTATATATATAAAGTGTGTGTGTGTATGTATGTGTGCACATGTGCATGTATAAAATATATAACTCCATTAAAAGTAAATCTTAGATCCATGGGGAAGAGGTGTAAAGTAATTTCAAGTACTAGGAATATGACCCACCAGGTTGGTCTAGTGGTAACACATCTTCGCAAATCATCTGATTTCAAAGTCGAGAGGTTCCAATATTCACATCCTAGTAAAGGCAGTTACTTTTAAATGGATTTGAATACTACATCATGGATACTAGTGTTCTTTGTTGGTTGGCTTTCAATTAACCAGAAATGGTCGACTTGAGACTGTACAAGACTACACTTCACTAACACTCATAGATATCATCCTCAGAAGTAACACCTGACAGTGATTCCCAGTTGCTAAACAGGAAAAAAGTACTAGGAATATAAAATGTAACAAATATAAAGATTAGGTAAGAAATCAGTCAAGTTAGGGTCACAGTTTAGAATTAATAATGTCAATAAGAAAATAAAATAAATGATAAATGTAACAAAAAATAATCCAAAATGTGATTTTTTTAAATTTCTAATAAACCTGTCTCCTATATATAATTCAGCAATGTAAAAACAATCAAATTACTTTTTATATCCTAACTTAAGAGCTTCATCCAGAGCCATTAAGCTTCTTTTTCCAGAACGACATGAAAATATAAGAGTATCTTCTACAGATGGTCTAGATAGTCCATATGTACATTTAAACTCTTCATCATTCATTATGTTTAAAGCTTTTGATATTTCACCCACTGAAAGGAATATATCAATACAAATTAATGATTCAATTAAATAGTTAAATCAAAATAAATAAAATATTTTTTGTAAGAAGTTAAAAATAATTCTCAGAAATTATATTAAATTTTTATTCAAAAACATCCTTTGTTTTATTAAATAGTTCTTTTTTTCTATGAAGTTGCAGGTAGTACTTTATTAATAGTCTTGAAATAGGTTATATAACCCTGATAAGTATTTGGTAAAGTAATCTGATTGGTTCAAGACATCAGCCAGTTGCTACCAGTTACTCCATTAATAGCTAAATATAATTAAAATTTTAATCAGATGTTTTGGAAGCATGTTTGGAAAATTTAAAAATGGTTTGTTTTTAAGATGTGGCTTAAAAACAAACCATTTTTAATTTTTATAAAATTGTTACAACATTTTAACATTCTTGATATATAAAAATATACTTACTAAAAAAACCTTTAATCAATTATATTGATATCAAACCAAAACCAAATTATCCTGTAAAAATCTTACAACATTTAGTGATGATAATTGGTGGGGAGGAAATAACAGTAAATTTCTGTTATTCCCCCCTGTAATTTTTTACATATTTTTCATTATGAATCATTAGGAAAATTCTTAAAATATGATATTCACTTCATTTTGGGATGGAGAAATCATTTTTTTATTTGGGAGAATCACAGAAAAGACCCCAGCATTGTTTAGAAATACTGATTACTGAATAATTACGATTTGAAATATTACATCGATTACTTCAGTGTTGTTGATTAGTCCACATCATGTTGTCTCAAGTGACATTCATTTCTCTTATTATAAACATTGATCCGGCTTCTTCAAAACAGAGGAATCATTCAAAAGACCAGAATATGTAAAAAACAAAGTGTCATGAAGAAAAACTAATCAGAAAGGGAACTTGGTTGGAAGGTAGCAAATTGTCATTCAATAGGATTATTTTATTCACTTATGCTTGGTCTCAGGAATACGCTACCACCTGTTTTGCTGAACGAGAATTTGAAAAGAGCCGTGATGCCACTACAGACTGGAAGAACTTCACTAAAAGTATTTCTTATTTCTTTGGTGTTGAGATTAATAAAGAATGTTTATATTTTGTGCTAGGTCTTTCAGCACTATTGCAATTGTTTATTATTTATATAATCAAAATATTACTGTTATTGCTCAAGGTTAACAAGGGTTGGTTAAGTTTGGTAAGATTATATTTAAAAAATAAATAAATGGTTATATCGGATTACTGGGTTATTTCTCCAACCAGGTTTTATTATTATCAATATTTCCTGCTACTTTGAGTTATTTCCCGGTGAAAAACTTGCAAACTTTTGGGGGAGAAACGAAAAAGTACCTGTTTTCTGATCAAAAGTTGATTTCTTTCAATTAAAAAATGTGTTCTCTCCACTGAAATTGACATTGTCAATTAAATTTCATGCAAATATCATTGAATTTGATAAAATAAAAGTGGGGAGGAATCACAGAAAATACCCAAAATAACCCACCCAATAACAGAAAGATACAGCAACAAGGGACATTGTCCAGGCTCTGCAATCTGTAGGGAGAAATAATTAACTCCCGCCATTCTTGCATTCTATTTCAAAATACCCAATGAGACTTAAAACTGTAAACTTTCAAAATACACTTGAAAAATAACAGTATTTTCAAATGACATACACACAAAGCATATATAATTTGATGATATAAATCAATCATAAATTACGATATTAGCAGTGATTGTTATCAAATTACAATCAATTGTTGCAAAACCTAAAGTACACCAGCAAGCAACACCAGGTCAGTTGTTAGAAAGTGGACCGCAGTCGAAAGAACAAACAACGGTATATAAATTAAAGCTTCTGACCACAGGTATGTAAATCATAAATTCTTGGATTGGATCCTAAAACGTAAAATTCAAATTATCAGTGAAAATTTTGTAAGGACTGACTTTCTTCAAGGCTTGATTGCCAACTTCATATACAAAATTTGGCATGTTAATCTAATATTTTATCAATATTAGGGAATCCTGAAAAGTATGTATGGAATGGCTAATAGAGGCACCAGCAGAAGAATTTTTGGAAGGGGAAGAGTTAACATAAGTGATGATAATCTGTTATTATGAAAGCTCTTGGAACAAAATAAAATACTGTAACAAAGTACTTTAATACTAAGGTTTTAACTTAGGGGATGATTTTTTATCTATATGCAGATTCAAACTTACAACAAAAAACAAATATAAATTATTACAGGAAGGTGTGATAATGTGTAAATACAACATTTAGTCAGTGGTATATATATGGAGAAAAAACAATGTTAATAAATCAAAGATTATAACATTATGCAATCACTCAACTAACAACAAAAAAAATAATAATTTTTCAGTAAACTGTCCAATCCACTTTTGAAAATTAGCAGCACTGCTATTTATGAAGTGACTATTCACACCCTTTTGATGAAATATATGAGGGTAAGTCAATTATTATCAGCAATATAGTTATAAATTTTATTGCAATACAAATAGGAAACTTATATGTACATCATTTTTCAACATAGTTCCCTTGCATTTCATGCACTTGGTCCATCGTTGCACAAGCTTCCTAATGCCCTCATAAAAGAAGGTGTTCGGTTGAGCTGCGAGCCACGAATGCACCGCTTCTTTCACTGTTTTGTTCGAGGTAAATTGACTGCCTCTGAGTGGACCAAACAAGTGGTAGTCAGAAGGGACAAGATCAGGACTATATGGAGAATGAGCCAGTCTGGAGTGTTTCAGCAGTGTGGGCAGGCATTGTCGTGCAACAACACAACACCTTTTGACAGCAGTCCTTGGTGTTTGCTTCGAATTGCAGGCTTCAGCTTGGCAGTAAGCATCTCACTATAACACGCACTGTTTATTGTCGTGCCACTTTCCTCATAATGTTCCAGTACTGGGCTTTGAGTCCAAAAAACAGTAAGCATCAGTTTTCCTGCGGATGGTTGGGTCTTAAACGTTTTTTTGTAGGGCAAATTTGGATGTTTCCATTCCATACTCTGCCGTTTACTCTCCGGCTCGTAATGATGGATCCATGTTTCGTCACCAGTGATGACTCTGTCTAAGATGTCCCGTTCATTACCATAGCAATCCAAATGATTTTAGCAGATGTCCAAGCACGTTTGTTTATGCAACTGTGCGAGTTGTTTTGGGACCCAGACTTTATGAAACCCAAGTCTGTTGTTGATGATTTTGTATGCAGAACCGTGACTAATTTGCAGATTATGTGCCACTTCATCAATAGTTACTCGTCTGTCAAAGAAAATCACGTCACGTGCACACTCAATGTTTTCCTCATTTGTGGCGGTAAACGGTCATCTAGCTCCTTTGTCATGCGTAACACTTGTGCGACCATTTTTGAATTTTTTAATCCATCGTTGACACTCCATTGTGGCAACACACTGTTCCCATACTGTACTGAAAGTCTTCGATGAATTTCGGCCCCTGGCCGCAAAAAACAGATCACTAAACGTTGCTCTTTTTTGGTGGAAATAGAAAGCAAAGCAGCCATGGTTAATGGCAGGGCAGCAATAATGGAACTAACCTAGCAGCATCAAACCTGCACAGACACAACAATTAAACCACGCATGCATCATCTACGTAACACGACAGTACTACCAACATAAACAAAAATATAACTAAATTGCGGATAATTGACTTACCGTCATACAATTATAATGTAAGACCACTTCCTTAACAGCTGCAAAAGTTAAAACAGTCAAGGACAACAAAACACATTTTTCTAAATTAATACATTATAATTTCAATAATATGTACTTGCTTACAAGGAATATTTAAGCTTCCAGGAATTTTACCAGTTTCCTTAAGTTCATCTTGCTCTCTTACATCAATCACAGTAACTTTATCACAACTCATTAATTTAATCAGCTGGTTATAATCTACATCTTTCCCACAAGCACAAGATGACATTTTGTGTTTCACAAGATCTAAAATAAAAGAAATGTTATCTCTTTTAGAAGCCTAAAACTCTAATTAAATGATTGCAGCTACTTAAAAAATTACTATAACTAGAGAAAAGAATTTGGAATATTTCCTCAATTTTCTGACTAATTTACATTATTATTTCATTGTTGTCAACCAAAAATTCTGAATTTTAAAAAATATATATCTTATACAATGCCAACTGAATTATTAATTCAATAAACTATTTACTGAACTAACAACTCAGTTTTAATTAATTCAACTGATCATTACAATTATCAGTTTAATTACACAAGAGTAATGCATGTACCTGGCATAATACAGTATTTTAATAACTGTTGAATTAATGTATTCAAAAGTCCTTTTAATAAAAAATCTTAATTTTTACATTTAATGCAATATTGGTGTTTACAGATGATTTTTGTTGAGGGATTTTGTAAATTACAACAAAAATAGATTGATAAAGCTGTATTTATGTACTTGTATGTTGAAAATAACACAAATCTCTTTTTTTTTGTAAAATTACCAGGTTGTTAAAAAATCCAGTAATATTAATCTCATGTTTAATATTTTCATTTTTGATCTCACCAATAACTTTTAGATTTAATATAAGAGAAATATATAAAAACAGTCACAAATGAATGCCAGTTGATATATTTTAAAATTTGTTTTGTTCATGTTCTTAACTCTGTTATGTTTGTTTTTTATGTTATTTTGTTTTCTATCTCAATTACTTCCCTGTATATATTATCTTTACTATTACACAGCAGTGTCATTATAGTAATTTATTTTTTTTATTTACTTAAGTTCCCACAAACAAGATTTGACCTTCTTGGGATTTACTTTTTATCCACATAGATTTTTGTGATCTCAATTTTATAACTGAATTTGTCCAAATTTTAATTCAATCAATTCCTTAAAAAAATCTGTTTTTAATATGTTCTTTTAATCAAACTCACAAAAATGGGTTATTTTCTTACCATATGATAATATTGTAGTTATATAGGCTCTAAATGTACAATTTGTATTAAATGTTTATGGAGATATTTAAAAAAAAAACTTTAATGCTAATATTCAATTCTGGAATTAAGGACTTTGATTGATTGAATACAGAAATTTTTTATTCTTCATTATCTCTTGCTGAACAATTTTACATTTAACAGATATAAAAAAGGTTTTGTATTTATCACAAATATCTCTTAAAAAGGGCAGTGTGAGGTGGTCAGCAAGTAATCCACTAATTTCATTCAACTGAATAACAAGACTAGTATAACTCATGTTTAAAAATTTCAACTCGTATTCGTTGCACACAATTTAAATATATATCAGAAAAACCTTAAGCGAAAGCAAAATTTACTTTCTGGAGTTAACTTTGTAATTCGACAAACAAATTTATCTAATGATCTACAGCTTAAAACCACATTTTTAATTTGCTACTATCAGTAACACTTACATAATAACCTTAAATGAAACTTTTAATATACCTTTTTCAATGAAATTCAAATTAGCTCAATTCTATACCACTGAAATTAAGAAATTCTTTGCTTTATTTGTTATTAAAACAATTACCCAGATTTCAACTTCAAATGACAAACTGGGAGGTTAGTGTAATAAGAACAAGAAATATACATAAACTAACATTGATAAAACTACAAATTAATACTTAACTATGCTAATAGGAAGCAGTCATTGCCATGGGGAAAATCCCAAGCAGCTAAACAAATCAAATTAAAAATTTTACTGATAATTCTGAAAAATGTATGATCACAAGGTTTTTTTATTTTACTGACAAACAATGAGCAACAGGCATACACTACATTATTAATGTAGAAAAAATGTAGTTTTGCAAATTTGTAAAAGTCTGAGAAAAACTGTTAAACGATGTTTAACTGTAAATAATAATAATAAAAAAAAAAAATACCGATAACGATAATCATAAGTATAATGAAAAATTAAGTTTTATAAATATCAAACTCACAAAGTTCATAACTTACTCAATGTCACTTTTTCAGAGTAATCAATTCTTGGTTTACAATGTAACTTTTTAGCTTTACTTAACGATACCGAACATATATTTTTGTTTAAGACATTACATAACCTAAAACAACCTTTAGAAATATCTGTATTCATAAAACTTCCAGAAGAGCACGAGCTCAAATATTTTATTACAAACACCTTAATAAATCTATTAGCCATTAAAATATATAAAGTTTCGTACTAATAAAACCAAGGTGTGCCAGCTTCTATTTTAATCAGCTGACACGATAACAAACCAACAGAATCATAACCTTCACTGGACAACATTTTGTATTTAAAGAAAAAAAATTAAATGCTATATGTATAATATATATCTACAAAAAAATAATTAAACAATTTTACTAATAAAACACAAAAATAAATTAACTGTCCCAAAACTGGAACATCTTGCTATATGCCTGAAACAAGCCAAATTTATTTGTTCTATTAATGAAACTTCATGATTATCTCAATTCGAATCTGAAGTATAGCAGATAAATTAAATGTACCGGAGGCTAAACTGGAAAAAGAAAGAAAGATAAATTAAATGCACAGTGTAAAAAAAAACTTAGATTAAGAAAACAAAATTAAATAATAAGCTACAAAACTTTTTTTTAGACTTCCAAAGTTAATAACTAATTTACTAGGCCTAACTTATTTACAAAATTAATCTTAATAATTGTGCACTATTCATGAATATGACAGTTTTACTACACATTTGTATAAACGTTTTTAACACGCATAGTTTTAGTTTATTGATTTTTTTAATATTGTTTTTATTAAAACTGTACTTGCTGCTCTTTACTGAATATTTTTTCCACAATTAAGAAATTTACATCGTTGTCTTTCATTAACAATATCTGGCCAATGTTCAATCCTGTATAATCTGAAACATCTTTTGGAGAAGCTGTAGAGGATGGACTTTCTTTTTCACCTGCAAATTCCGCTCTTGTTCAGCAGAAGTGTATCTCACCTTTTCTCCAGAGAAGTAGCATTATATGTGCAAAGAGAAGCAGCAAGATCTTGTCAGAAATCTACTTTTCTGATGGATGGTAGCTGTTTTTCTACGCAGATTTTTCTGTATGTCAACTAAGAGTTTGCAGCAATTGATAAATCTAATAAATGGTAAAATAGTTTAAAGTAACATTTTTTACTTCTGACTACAATTATGTATCCTCTAAAAATAGAAGCCAGAAGATCTACTCCACTCGTGTTGATTGTAAATATTTACAATTTTAGGGCAAACAACGGGTTATTTTTTCCTTGTTTCTCAGATAAACCTTAAAACTTTGCCCATGGGTTGCCTCCCAACAGAGGTTGATATCAATGACACCATTTTATCATACCAATGTACAGCTGTTATATCTGCACCATCAACGTTTTGGAAAATTCAAAACTTTCACATTTCAGTATTTTGTTTTTTTTTAATCCTGCTTTTGTTTCTTTTTGAATCATTTATTTATCTCTAGGATTGTATTTCTTCTAAAAGTTCCAAGGCAATGAATACCATTTTGCTCCATTAATACTAGATCGCTTCTGGGCCTCTGGCCTCAAACTGCAAACTTTCATTACATTACAGGTTGTAGCAAGAGCAGGTTACTACATTACAGCAAGAGCAGTGTTCTACGTTTTCGTCGTCGGAGCTGTACAACGATCGCGGTTAGTCAACCTACGTTGCTGCGGAGTGTAACACAAAATAGCGGCGTAGTGTGTTGGATTAGTGCCATCGTCGGCTAAATAAGGACGTTTCCTTTGTATTTCGGTGTCCCTATTTCGTAGTTCGTGAGGCCAAGGAAATTTCAGGTCCTGTGGCAGGTTCGGGAAGTGATTTCGCCCCGACCTCGCCGGTGGTCATATATTAGGAGCGTTTTGGCTTTTGACTGTTCGAGCGGGGTTGTGTAAGAACAGACAGCCTTGCTCGGACTTCATTTGCGGACGCTCACCTGGTTTTGCCAGGTGGTAGGTTCTTACAAGCTGTAAATGTAGTGCCTGGCGTTGCAGCTGGTGTAGTCTCTCTTTTAATGGCATGGAGCGGCAATCTGGAGGGGATAGCCTGGACGGCTTGGTGGGTTTCACCAAGGACGTGGTGGCCGTTGATCCCTTCGTCCCGCAAAGGTTGATCGACAGGTCGCCGCCGAGGCCAAGGACTCCGGCTAAGGATCCCGTGGTTTGCGCGGGGGAGGTACCCTTATTACCTTGTGATCAGGTGGCATTGCACGCAAAACCTGCGATAGCCTCTGCTTGGAGTAGTGCAGGAAGACGGTAGCTGAAACTGCACGAGGAGAGCACGGTGGCCAAGTCGGAAGGGCGAGATTTCGTGATGTGACCGGGTGGTGGTGCGGGATTTCTCCCCAGAGCAGGGAAATAAAGACACATAGGTTGTTGTTTATGGAGTACTTGGTCATAAGCAGAACAAAAACATTCTTCTGTCGGCTCTCTTGACCCAGGATGATGTTGTTATAGATAGAGATCGTATCCTCACTCATCTGATGGACGATCTACTTCCAGATAATACCGAGGTTGGTGAGACCTCGTATGATCGACGTGTCCGAAGGGAAGTTGTAGGTTTTCACTCTGAGACTTTGTCTTCAAAAATTATTGAGGAGGAAGTCCGTCAAATAATTTGTAGCATGGCTAGGAATAATTCCTCCAGATATGATGGTATCACGATGGAGTTACTTGTTCGCACATTGCCCGTAATTGTTGGTCCTTTGACTAGGGCTTTTAATAGATTTCATTTTTCTGGGCACTTCCCGCGTGTTGGAAACGCGGTGTGTTGAAATTGCTCTTCAAAGGTGGCGACAAGGATCCCACTGTAAGTTCTACTTACCGTCCTCTGACGCTCTTGCTCGTAGTAGGTAAGGTTTTCGAGAAGGTCTTGTACCTCCGCATTAATAGTAGGTTAACTTCTTTCTAATCATGTGCTCACGGACGAACAGTATAAAGTGTCATACATTCTTAAGTTTAATGTAACTATTGTAATTAAATCAAAATGTCAAGGGTGACAAGAAATTAAATATAACGATTCAAGAAGAACATAGCGTTGCTTCATTTCATCATCTACCATCTCATCAAAAATACTGTCCACACTAGCTCTAAATTCTACCAGACTTTAACAATGCAACGAGAAAAGCTGATTTTCAAATGCATTGCGCTGCTACAAATTGGAATTCATTGTTAGTGTTTGTCTCGTAAAATATTCGGCACTCCTGCAATTGGTGGTAAATGCTCTTCAGTCAACAATTATGGATTCACTTCAATGTGCAAATCACATACATCATGAGAAAACACTGTGGAAATACGGTTGTTGAAAGTGAAGGTGTTATAATAAATACTGAAACAATTGTCGAGCATCTTGGAATAGATTCCAATAAACCGCGAATCATAAATGAGCAGAAACATCGTGCGAATTCATAGCACAGACTCCTAGCGAGTTTTGGAGAAGATTACTAATTATTCCGAACATAGATTCATTAATAATGTCTTTGGAGCAGCATTTTTCTGAGAAGAACTTTCCCGCATTCTCATTACTTACGTTGCATCCTCACGTAATGCTTGATATGATGTATGAGAATTTTAAACAAAAAAAAAAACTAAAAGTTTTTGTAGTTACTACAATTAGAATGATTTCTTCGGTGAAGGTGAACTTTGGTACAACTAGTGGAAAGGAAACATTGTGCCAAATGCCGAAGTGAAGGAGATAGAATTAGTTGCGCTAGTTAAAGAAACCCAATTGTTCTACCCATCCATAAAACGGGCGCTACTTATATCACTTGCACAGCCCTGAACAACGTGCACTAATCGAAAGTTTTGATAACACGTAATAATATATATGCCTGAACTGTAAATATAAGAAATGTTAAATTATCTGATCGAATAAAATATTACACATAAATATAAATTAAAGTACTTAGTTTTCTTCTCTATGTTACAGTAAACAAAGTCATTAAATACAGCTCATTTGGGATATTAATATGTATGTATAAACGCCATAATAATAAATTAAAACTATAGTAAAAAATACTGGCTAATGACTAATGTCATAACTGGTTTATATTATACATACATACAATTGTTTGGATCACTAATAAATAACAACAAGAATGACACGAAAATGAGTAGACCTACCAATACTAATAACAAATATAGGCGTATAGTACAGAAATGAACTGTTCAATTCATTTCCGATTGCATACAATTTACGTTTAGTGCAATACAGTATAGTTTACATTTGCGATTTACATACAGTTTTAATAAGAAAACAATTTTTTTTTGCATTTTGTTGTAATTCGTTGTTCGAGTATAGGACTACTGTCAAATTTCTGTTTCATTTTGTAAGACCGTATTCGTTTTTTTTTTATTTTTATTATAGCTTAATTGAATAATGTCTCTTCGTAAAAACGGCGCTACTATACATAGCCTCGAAAGAAATGTTACTTTCCGGGTAATTAAAATATGCGATGAAGAAGCTAAAAACAACAAGCTTCCTTTACCGCTAAAAAAGGCTTCCGAAAGAGCAAATAATTATTTAGGTGTTTCACAACAAACAATTTATAAAATACGAGCTGAATCTTATAATAGTGAGCAGCTTTTTACACCAGGGAAACATAGAAAACTTTCTGATTCTCGCAATGTGACCGAGGACGATTTTGATACGTGCGTAATTAGTAATACTATTTCGGACTATTACCTACGAGAACGAAGAAAAAATACATTTTCCATGTGGAAAGAAAGTTTAAGAAAGGTACTGCATGAAATGAGATTTAAGTGGATAAGATGCAATAAAATGAGAAAGGTATTTATTGAAAGGTTCTTATTAAAGATTTGTAAATTGGAGGGTTGAATACCTTCAAAAAATTAAAAAAATTCGGAGTGAAGGCTGAACAATATTTTATATGGATGAAAGTTGGCTAAATCGTAACTTGACGTTCCATTTATGCTGGCAGAGCGTTGACGTTCCGGATATCTTAATTGATAATAGGGGAGAAAATCGTTTGGTTATTATTATCGTTAGGTCAGTCAATGGGCTTTTACAGAATTCGGCCCTGCTATTTAAAACAGGAACAACATCGGGTGACTATCACGGTCAGATGAACCGTAACAAATTTTGAAAAGTGGGTTCGTGAGAAGCCAATAACGAACTTATTAGTCAAATTCAGTTGTGGTATTGGACAATGCGCCATACCACAAATACAAGTAGATAAGGCACCTACCAAGAGTTCGCTGA
The DNA here is from genome assembly GCF_047948215.1 of Lycorma delicatula. Taxonomy (NCBI): domain Eukaryota; kingdom Metazoa; phylum Arthropoda; class Insecta; order Hemiptera; family Fulgoridae; genus Lycorma; species Lycorma delicatula. The sequence continues at coordinate 263,115,791 of NC_134455.1, read as the reverse complement.
AGCAAAAGATGACCTCGTGGTTAGAAAAGAAAAATGTTGTGTGTAATTCGAAAATGAGAAAAGTTGATTTGTTTAAATTAATTGAAAAACACAAACCCGAAAAACAGTTCAAAATTGACAAATTACTGCGGGAGCATGGATACGAAGTTCTGCGGCTTCCTCCTTATATGTGTGATCTCAACTCCATTGAATTGAATTAGTATGGGCTAACGTGAAACGACTGGTAAAAGATCACAATGTCACTGCTGATTTAAATCTAACTGAATTACAAGGTAACTAATAATGCAATGAGTGTGACAGAGGATGAATGGGAAGGCTACATAAAACACACGATTAAAGTGGAGGAAGAATAATGGGAAAAAGATGGCGTCTTAGAAGAAGACTGTGAAGAAGATTCTGTGAAAATCCATCATGTGAAGAATCAGATTCAAATCTAGCATCATCCTTGGCTGATTAAACGTTTTTCTTGTTCCTTATAACGCTAAAATTCAGTTTGTTTATAATTACGTTTATAATTTTATGCGTGTAATACTGCAAAAGTGTTATTAAGCTAAATTCTGTAAACTAATCAATTATTTAACTTATTATATAATGTTCTTTTAACAGAAATTTGTTTTGTGTACTGTGAATATTTAGGGTTACTGATTCTGCAAAGGAAGCAACTGACTAAATTTGTTAAAGTTATTGATTTCAAGTCATTATTTATATTTAAATTATTTTATTTCAACTAACTATGTCATTAAATTTTATTTAGTAATTTCAATTTTTAACTAGTTAAACGCGTAAAATATATTTCATGTGTTACAATAATTATATAAATACAAAAACATTTTTTAAACGAAGAAATTAAAATGAAGAAAAGAAAAAAAAATACATTTAAAAAATGGTTAATATACAGTACTTAATAAATAACAGCAGTCGGTTTTCAATTATTACTATTAGATAATGTTTTTAATTACGATAGTAGCTCGCCACTACTGCATTCTTTAGACCTCTATTCTCGTTGTGAACGAACTACCACATGTCGAACGTACAATAATGAACTATACGCAAATTGAAAAAAAAAACACGCGCTATAAATCATCTCATAAATCTTAACTCATTTGATGTCAACTGAATCTAATTTATCAGTGAATAATAATAAACGAACAAATCGTTACAAAATATTATTATCATGATGCTAATAGTAATTAAAAAAATTAACTTAATAAAAAACCAACGGCTTACCTTAATTCCGAAATTAATCGCACTATAATATTACACTATTTCCAAATTGGTTCCATACATAATTTTTACTACTCACTAAATTAACACATTACCTAACACGCAACATTTAATTTCTTTCAAGTTACACTATTTCTTCAACTCCACTCAGTGTGTCCTCTTCGCCAACACCATTGTCCATGGAACTGTCGGAACTGAAATCAGTTTCTTGCAATATTACAACAAAACGCTCGGAAATTTCGTGTAACATCGGTTCAGGTTTTAAATAATTTGTCTCACAATTTTCCACAGTTTTGCAAAATACCTTCCAGAAGTTTACGTTTATTTCTCTAAATTTTTCTTTCTCCACTACTATTGTCTTTTAAATTGAATGTTACATTTTTGGGGGCAATATAATTTTTAAAACATGCCCAGACATTCTCGATATCATTTAAGTCGGGATGATAAGGTGGTAATCTGATAACAGTATGACCTTTTTCAGCAAAGAAAAAGTTTATTTTGTATGTTTTAAATCGGGATTTATGTACTTTTATCAGCGTATACAATTCATATTTGAACATTTCACGTGAAAATAGCATCTTGTTTTTAATGAGCCAGTCGCTCATGTCTTGTTTTTTGAATTCGAATTAGGGTCTGGATTTATTTGAACACTGTGGTACGGTGCATTGTCCATGACTATTGCAAGTCTCATTGACAGATTCGGAGTAACAATTGAGACACAACCCATTTTTGAAACTTATTAAAATTCATATCTTTATGGTAACTGCCCGCTTCTTGACTCTACTAAAATATTAGAAGAGCATTTTCAATAAAACCGTCTTCTCCCGCATTAACTATTATTGCTCGACATCCTTTAGAAATGAGAGCTTTCAGCCCTTCTGAAGGACCATCGGTTCATGCTTGACTCTTCGTGGAGAAGAATATATATGGGTTTAATCTATGTGTATTTCTCTGTACCGCGTTATTGAGCGTAGGTAAGGCAATCTTTTATCTAGTATATCAACAATCTCGATCAAATATTTCTGTTGTTTTCAACTTTTTTCGACCGGGGCCTAAATTGTTCATGACTACACGAAGAGCCCAAATGACTCCTTCAAACGTTATTTTATAAAATACTAGCTCTACCCGCCACGTTTCTCTGTGGCACATTGTTGTTGCATGGATGAGAAATGAGGAACAAAACAAAGCATACGTTTCATAGAAGTTTAATTTTGCAATACTTGTGGATATACAATATTATTTGTTTTTCCACTGTCTGCGTAGATATAAAGGCTATATCTGGTTTGCCGACTCGGGAACACGCAACATACAGTTGCCCATGTGAAAAGCAATCCGCATCTAAATCTAAACCACACAATTCTAAAGATTGACCTTGAGCTTTATTGATTGTGATTGCAAATGCCAATCGAATTGGGAATTGCAATCTTTTAAATTAAAATGGTGTATCGGTCGGGATTATGGGTATTCGAGGAATGAGGACATCTTCACCTTTGAAAGGCTCCGTTAAAATCGTTGCTTCCACTACGTTATTCATCAATTTCTTAACTGCAAGTCGCGTGCCGTTGCAGAGTTTTGGCTGATTAATAATCTGCAACAGAATAATTGTCATTTTTTGATCGAACCGTTGCTAGAATCAATCTAATGAGGAATGTTTTCCCAGTTCCTCCTGGCGCATCCAAGAAGAAGGTCCCCCCAACTCCGTCATTTATCATTTGCATTATGCGATCATAAATGCCTTTCTGTTCACGCGTTAATTTGGGAATGTTTGATTGGACATATGACTGAAGATCACCAATGTTGTAACTCTGTTCACGGCGTAAATCCACATCAAATGAAGCAATCGCAGCTCGGGTGGGTGCTGGCATTCCCAATTGACTAAGAACTTTATTTGCAATAGCTAAGCACTTGATAAATATCTTTAATATTTATCAATGCTTCGTTGTAAATGCCTTCTGTAAATTCCATGGTCATATTGGTATTTTCTAGGCGTACTCTATGCAAAATATCCTCAGCCATATGCGATCGATATCTTTCCCATAACTCTGTGGGAGATGAAGAGAAGCAAGTGGTCAATATAATTGCGAATAATGCGCGAATTTGGTTTGGATGTGCAGTGTTGCACGCGTCATTAATACATATATCCCACTGTTGGTCGTTTTCTAATAAATTCAGAGCTTGGTGAAAGGCGCAGCTCAATCACGATACGATCACACAAAAATACCTCGATTAAAGTGAATATTTAATTCAGATTGTATAATAATCTGAATCAGATGCAAGTGGATACGTTTTTTTTTTTTTTTTGTTAATAAACAATGTAATTGGGAACAGGTATTGTTTCACATGTGATTGCGGTTGTCGATAGCTAGTATGGCGAGTGTTCCCCTCGCTTCCGGCAGATGGCGCGGTCACTAGTACACAGCTGACCGTTAAAAAAACTGTTTTCTCGCGGTCGAGGGTAGGTGACTGATGCGAAAAATAGATAAAAACAATCTTTGATGCGGGTTATATATCGTGCTAAAATTTGAGCTCAATCGGTGCAGAACATTTTGAGTTTTTGAAGCGTACACAAACGAACTTAACATTTTTATATATAAAGATTTGTGGGCTGCGAAAAATAGTCCTTAATTCATGCGAAAAAACACATTATTTTAAATGCTTACAAAAGCAGAGTAATGCTTACAAATTACAGAATAATCAAACAGCGTTATATTTCAGATGTTAATAAACTGCTAACGTAAGTAGAAGTTGTGCTGCTTCAGTATACAACGTGATTCGCGAGTATGAATCTACTAATGAATTACGGTCTCCAAAGAAAACAAAACCCCGCAGGTCAATTGAGAAAAAGGTGAGATTTTGATAAAAACGCGATTCGTAAAAAAATTACACGAATTTGAATTATTTAGAAATAGTTCAGCGGTGTATTATGTCCTTTGGAAGAGAATTCGGTTATTGTCTTCGACAACGCTTCTTATCATTAAACGAAAAGAATTCCAGCCGTGTTATAGAAAAACAATGATATCAAAATGTGGCTTAGTTCAAAAGGAATAATTTTTGAAGAGGTTTAAGTTAATGTTCAATCATTGCAAAGGGTTTCGCGTATTAAAAGTAATTATAATCCGTATAAAATTGGTTTGACACACAACGCCATATTGGTAAGTCGTGTTTTTATTCGGCTCCTAACGAATATGTTTGCCGGCCTCCGTGGCGCGAGTGGTAACGTCTCGGACTTTAATCCGGTGGTTCCTAGTTGTAATCCCGGTCAGGCATGGCATTTTCATACGCTATAAATCATTCATATCATCATCTGAAGCAATGCATAACGGTGGTTTCGGAGGTTAGAAAACAAAAAAAAAAAAAAAACGAATACTTAGTTGTGTGGTTTCAGTGTTACTATTTGTGAATTTTGTTCTTTGCTTTTACATAGCAAAGAACGCTAAATGACCAAATAACGATTGTTTGGTCATATATATGTAAAAATATAACCTAACAAAGGATTTTTTGGTCCTTATGTAGGGATATTATTTTCTGTGTATTTGGTTATTTCGACTTTTTTTGCTTGCATAGTCTTAAGTCAATCTGGGCTGTAAGAAAGTTGGGTGTTTTAATTTATTTACTGTAAGTCATCCTTCTTGGTGGCTTTTCTTTTTGTTTTGGTGTTTTTTTTTTTTAATATAATACAGATGTTTTAGCTGTTAAATATAATTCAAAGAAATTTGTTACTTAATCAGTTGTGATTTTGTTTACATTGGCAACGGCCATACGGGCTCTTTGTGATTGGTAGTTGTGTTTGACAGCGGCCGTCTTGTATTGATCTGATTGGTTTTCCTTTGTTTACATTTCCATCTGATTTATTAGTCTCTTATTTATTAAAAAACTGTACAAATTAAAAATAAATATATAGATTTATTAAAAATAGATGAAAACAATCTTTGATGCGGGTTATATATCGTGCTAAAATTTGAGGTCAATCGGTGAAGAACATTTTAAGTTTTTGAAGCCGTACACAAACGAACTTAACATTTTTATATATATAGATTTATTTCTTTTACTAGTGGCAAAAGTTTCGTCAGAGAGGGGCCGTAAGTGAAACTCATTCCTTCATGAGGAAACTTCAAAGTTTTCTCCATTCCGTAACTGAAACTTATTCACCGAATAACAGCTTTGTTGAAATCGTCCAGATCTGTTTTTAACTTCTTCCTTGGCCGATTTTACGAGTACTGAATTCACTTCTGCTAATTTCGTGTTGTTCTTGTTGCTTTAAAATGCGCTGAAGGAATTTGACGGATATATCGGTGGCTTTAAGAACAGAAGTCTGAATTTGTTTTAAATATTTTGCTTGTCCTTCTTCGGTTTCTTTCTTCATAAAATTATAAATATCGAGAATACCTGCTCGAGTCTGACTTTTGATAATCCAATTTCCCGCAATTTTACCGGTATTTGCTGACATTATGAGTTTATGTTTACACTACAACAAATTAAATTTACGAACAATTCAAATAAAGTTAACTAAAAAAATAACTTTTATTTAACAACATTAACACTGCTACTAAACTTATTAACAAATAAAAGCTGCGAACAAAGGTCGGTTATGTAAGTAGTATTAAATCTGTTATTGGTTATAAAAAACGTACACATTGTTTTCAGAAAAGTATGTAAACACGATTTTTACGCTCGCTGATATTAACTGACAAGTTGCTTACCCCCACGACAAACTATTGCGGCGATGTTACTTCGCGTCCAATTTCTATCCGCCACCATTGAAAAATAAGCTGTAATCTACTTGAATTCACGTAATACAACTTTAAATTGCCATCAAGCAATTCTAAGATAGAAAATTATTTATCAGATTTTCTTTAAATACAGCATAACTGCTGCTAGTAACAAATGTGACGGTTGCAGCGTTAAGGTATACTAGTAGAAAACGTTTGAAGTGTGTGATAAAGTGAACAAAATTTAATTTAGTTAATAGCTGCAACTGCATAATTCGTAAAACATTCACTACAACTATATTATTCTATCTACCCGGATCTCAAATCGGTGTACCCGTAGATCAACGTACAATTTGATTAGTCGCCATCTGAAATTATGTGTATACGGGTTGTACTCGTATGAATGACTGTATAATATTAAAGTTTTGGCCTACACATGATGCTTTTGCTAAACATTTTCAGCTCTTCATGAAAGTAAGCTGCAATTTTTTTTATCCAGTTTCATTTTTGAAGTACTGTAGTAAATTACCTCCATCACAGGATAAAGAATCATCAGTTTCTCCCGTAACTTAACATAAGCATCATTTGAGAAATACTGTGCTAACAAACAACCCGGCAGCAGAAAGCCTCCATTCTAAAAAATATTAAATGCAAGTACTAGAAAAATTAAAGAATTACTAAATATTACAAACAGAATTACTTTACATTAAAAAAAAAATTATTACTCACCTAATGGTCTTTCTATGGGCTCTCCAATTTTAAGCATCCTAGCAGAAATCTTTTTGCAACACTGAATAAACACATATACTCTCAAATATGCTCTCAAAAAAACTTACTGCTTCAGATACGTCCTAATCTTATATTGGCATTAAAAAAGTAAATAAACAAAATTTGTCGGATGGTTTTATAGCAACTAATAAAAAGTAAATTTTCAAAGTAAACAGTAAACTGGCAATAACCGGCACATTCATTCGCAACACATCAAACCATCCGTACAATCTGTCTGTTTTTCAAGTACTGTGTAGTACTCAAACTTCATAACGTACCCATGTTGCTTGAAGTTTATATAGAACTCAACATAAATAACATACAACTTAACATAATGGCATATATAGGCCATATATCAATGGCATGGTATTCATTAGTTATTCATTAACGTGAATATAACAATAAATATTAAAAGACAAACGCTCTGCCACTACTTTTCTTTAGTCGGTTTCGCATACGTTTTTGTGCGGAAACGTTTTGTATTTACTGTTCGTATGAATGCAGTCGTCACCATTAGTGGTGGGATAAACGATTCTTTTTTAGGAATCAATTCTCAGAAAGGATTCCTAAAAAAAATCGTTCGTCCGATTCAACGATTCTTTTCCTTGCCACCCCCCCCCCCCCCACTACTAGTACTGAAACTCTAATGCTCATCGCTTTCTCTTCTTCATCCATGTTTAGCGGTTCTTCTCTCTTCATTCTCCTGTTCGACTCAATTGATGCATACCTACTAATTGTCTTCGATACTACTCTTTTCAACTCTTATTCGACTTCTTAAGAAAGATTGCTATAAATCTAATAGAATCATAACTGAGAAGGTTTCTTATCGCCTATCCAATTCATTGTTGAGAATCGTAAAAGAATCTGTTTCTCCCGCAAACCGATTCTCGATTCTTTCGTTCAGTATAAAGATTCAAATCGAAGGAACGACTCGTTGAGGATTCTTCCCATCACTAGTCACCATTATAAACATCATCTTTCTATTTCTCAAATATATTTGTTTATTTACTTATATTTGAACCTACATATCCACACACAAATTCAGATCCGCGCGGTTGCATTCCGTTCTCTTTATTCTATACTATATACTTTCTTTATGCCCCAAAATTATTTAGAAATATATTTATTAATGCTCCGTAACATACATTGTTGTTATATATATATGTTTTATTTTTATCCCTGTAGTACGTTATCAATTTTATAATACTTTTAGGCTATTTATAATACTTACAAGTAGAACATGTAATCATTAATTTCTAAAATAGTACACCAAGCCAGTAGCTTCTGAAAATAATGCATTCCTTTTTTGGTATTTGCTATAAGTGTTTTTGGTTACATTTAAATATATACATATACTGTATATTAAAAATGTTCAATTTTTATAACAAATTCATAAATGGATCAAATTTTCTCCAAAACACTGCAAATGTCTTAGTCTCTATAAAACAATTAATATTAAATACTCAACCTTAACGTTGTTTTTCTTAATGAAAAATTCTTGGTAAAACCAGACAACAGCCGATTTTTTTCTAATGAAATGAATGCATGTATTGTAAGTATAACAGAAATATATTATATGATTAGTAAAATAAGGTAATTGTGTCCATACTTGTTTTTGTAAGATATTATTTGTATTAATGCCCACATGAATAACGTATAATTATCAACAACAACAAAATCATTAATAAAACGGTAATAAAAATTAAAGAAAGAGTAAAATAAAAAAAACGTAAATAACAGAATAAAATGAAATGAATATCTTTTGAATGCTTCAACCTTCATTATAATAACATTTAAAATAAAGATTTTTCAAACAATGTTTTGTGTTTCACCCATAATAATTGACTAATATGCTTTGACCCCGAAAAATTGTTGACATTTTTATTTCGGTTTTGCAAAATAAAAAATAAAATGGAGAACAGAAGCGGAGTATTACATATTAAACTGACTGGCTACACCATTTTATGAAGTAGTCAGTTATAAAAAGGTAAACGGTACACTTTTTTACCGTTTTTTGAAGCGGGTTCAAAGTGTTTGGCAATGATACAGCACAACTAATGAGGTAGAACAAATAACAGATTCTTTATCTGTTACTTTAATTCATTTGTTATTCTCATTTAAAAGAAGAAAGTAGCGGTTTTAAACTTTTTTAAACTATCAACTGCTATTCGTTAGTGCCCATAACGTGTTCCGCTCACTCTCTATATATGAAGAAATTATGTTTTAAAAAACATTAATAATCTAATAATAATTAATAACAATTATTATTAATAAAAACATTATTAATAATGCTTTGAAAAACATTTCTTATATGTTATTTCTTTTTACGTGTAACATAAGTATTACAAGTCGCAAGTGCTTCCCATCTTTATATAATTTTTCTATGCCATTTGTTTGTTCATGATTCATATATTTTTATATGCAAAAAAATGAACGTTTTAGCTTACTTTTAACAAAAGATATGAACAGATAATTGTTTAAGATGGAATGTCTTCAATCCCTCTCCTAGCCTTTCTACTTTTTCACTTATTTTCAATATTTTTTACTTACATTAATAACATTCATTTATCTGTCGTTTTAACATTAATATATATATATATATATATATATATATATATATATATATATATATATATATATATATATATATATATATATACGTATACTTCATGACTCGTGTGAAATCGAAATTTCAATGGGAGTATATGCGTGGATGTAAATTCATTCATTATATGACTTAGATTTAGTTTAGTTTTAGTTTTTAGACTAAAACTAAACTAAACTAAGTTAGTTTTTATTATTGCACAATCAAAAAACCAGCCAGGCTGCTAACTTCATGATCCCTCAAAAACTTCGTAGTTAAGTTTTTGAGGGATATATGAGTTATATATGTAGGCTACTTGATCTACCCGGGAAGTTTTTCATCCAGTATTTAACTTATCGTTTTATTTTTCAACCACTCCTACATTTTATCAATAAAATAAATAAATAAAATCATCTGCAACCTGCAAAAAAAATTGGTAACTTTGATCCTTGACATTAAAAATAAATTTCATAACGTAATTAAGCGTTGTATAGATTCAGACAAATGTTAGAAATTGGAAAAAAAATGTCTATTATTAAATTCATAAACTATTATTGTTTACAACTCAGTAATTTAAATAATATTTAATGAAATATTGATTGTATATAAAAGCATAGTAAAATAAAGCAAGAGAGTATAAATTTAGGCAGAACATAGTGATTAAAAAACCTATAAGTTTGAAATGTAGCTTATAAACTTCTACTTTGCTCCCGATTAGGAATAGAAATGTGTTTAAGTTGCAAACCGCTACTGGAAACTTTAGATCATCATTATTTTCTCAAACTGAATACCGAATAAGAGGTTCATTAACCTTGCCGAAGCGTTCGTCAGTCTGCCACAATTACGATCTACTCAAAAAGTTTAAAATTTATAAATTTTATCGTAAATAGAATATTCGTGTGAAACGAAGGCGTTAATCAAATTGCTGAAATGTAACATAAAAGACCTGTGAATAAATTTTAAAATATTTTAACGACTCTGTGTAAGCCAAATCCTCCATTATTGAATTAATGTTGCTCAGATTTATACAAACATTAAAAAACAAGAGTGTTGGCTGAAAGTTAAAAATATTTATTAAATACGTTAAAAACAAAACATTGAAAAGTTTTTTCCGTAACGTAAATGTTGATTTTGTATTTTTATTAAGGCAAGTTTGCATATTGTTTTTTTTTAATCAAATATTGCTTATTTTTAAACAGATCTACTTATTTTCTCTTATTAATGATGAAAAAAAAAATATTATGTATAATTATTTAATAGCGTAATAACAGATAGGTTAACTTAGTTAAAATAATAATAAATATAAATGAAATATAAAACTAAAATTTAGATAATATTACTACAATATAAGATAATATATATAATATAAGATAATATTGCTACGGCTGATTCAAGAGTAATTCCTTCTAATTATTTCCTTTTTATTCACGAAAGGTTAAATGAAAGAGACATTTCTGATTCATATATTAAAACTAAAAGCTGGTTTAAACAATTAATTTTTTTAAATGTAAACGTTTTTTTTAATATTCAACTACAACCTAGTTGAAGATTTCTAATCAAACATTTCTGTTATATTTATATACTTATATATATATACGTATATTTTATATACAGTTTAATTTATATTTCTATAAATTTATATATATATATATATATATATATATAATTTTTTACACTGTTAACAGTTCTATTTTCATTATCTAATTATTTATATTGCTGTCCATTCCTTAGCTAAAATACATCGCCTCTCATTACATCTCTTTTTTGAATGTGTTTTTCTAAAATCCAAAACACACTCATCAAACTATTTACATTGCATTCTGAAATAAAGTTTCGTCAGTTGTAAGATCGTCAAACGGTGTTCAAAATGTTTTCAGTAAGGTAATTGCGCAATGAGTGGGTTTATGTAATTTATTTATTATTGTTTTCCTAGTATAGTGGCCGACAGAAACATACTAAAAAATATATTTTTCAGTTTCTATACGTAAACCAAAAAGTAAATAATCATGATGAATTCTATAACGTATATAAATGTTGTAGCCTTTCTTTTGAGCTAATAAATTATTCAACTGGAAAAACACATTATAAAATCACTGTATTTTTATTAAGGGTAGGTTTTCAAATGTCCTCATTTTATTATTGCAGTTTAGTCACCGCAATAAAATTTCGTACCAGCCAAAAAAAAATGTACAGAAAAGGTTAACCGCTTGTAAAATCACTATAGCGGTCTATTCTAAAAATACTCTAATTATAAAAAAGTTCTTTAGTAATCGTACTGTAATAATTTTTTTACGGTAGTAAACAGTTATAATAGAAATAAAAAATATTCTCACCTTATAAATTTGAACGTATGATTAAAAAGATGAAGTTAACAAAACAAGAATAATTTAAATATTTACTATTAAGGTTAACTATAGTTTGCCAACGTATGAAGTAAATACTGTCGCTTCTCTCAGTAATAAAAATGTTAATAACAGCTTTCTATGACCTAGACGTATTTAAAAGATGTTATCTCAAATTATTTTACTGCATTAAGATAAATTTAATTCGTTTGAATCATATCTAATTAATTTATTTAGTGTAATATCATGTTTTTTTTTTGCATATATACGCGCGCGAAGAGAATTGCGCGCGCATATCTAGCCAACCCAAACTGGACTGGCCTGCCACATAAAAAAAAGCTCGTGTGTACTTATGTACGCACGTAAGAAGTTATACTTCTTTGGCGTCAATAAAAAAATAATTTTTTTACGCATTCAAACAAATTTGAACCGAATCAAACGATCGATAGACGACATTAAATACCACGAATAAAAGTTTGAATAAATAACACTTAAAATAAATTAAATAACATTTATTTTATACAGTTTAAAAAGTATTGAAGCATTCGTTGTCATATAAAGCAAAGTTTATCGAATATATTTCGATTATTTTAGTTATATTAATTCTTCGGATGATGATTGAGTAGGCACGAGGGTTATCAGCGGCTTATGATATGAAAAATATGATACAAATAGTTTTATTATAATAGTGTATTTTATCAAAAATTTTGTTTTTGGTAAAACAAAATTATTTATTCAAAATCAAGAATTTATCTGATGTGTACTATTTTCTATGTCATTAAAAATATAATTTTATTCATAAAAAATAATACTTGCATAACGTCAAATCTCGATATACAATTTTCACAAAAAAAAAAATATACGCTGCAATATAAATTAACTTTTATGAATATGAACAACAATATTCACAGTTTAAAATATCCACCTTCAGAAATCCGTCAATATAAATATATATTTATTACGACTCAATATCTGTTATGTTTACACGTGCTAATCGCTTAATTGCATTGAACGACTGACAGTCAGACACTACAGATTTATGCGTGCAAACTGATCACTAGGGCCTGCGCAAATCTTCATGGTATGTTACATCGGCGCGCACAACTGCGTAACTTGCTGAAAATACACTCTGATCAGTTTCTACTAACGCGCCAAAAGAAGTATAACTTCAAAAATATGTTAATATTTTTTATGTGTATTTTAAAATATTTTTTATTTAATACGTATATGCTCCCACTCTAGGAACTGCCACCTTCCAGAAGAATTAGATTTTATTGGTGTCAACCGCTCTATTCTACTTCCCTACTTATATTTTTATTATAACTCCCGTCGCTCTTATATATGTACTTAATTATTAAACCTCCAGAAACCTGAATTATTGATGTTAAGACATTTTTTTACTCGTACAAATCAAAATAAGTTTTAAAAAATTCTCACAGTTCTCCGCAAGAAGACCGAATTTTCGTTAGTTTGTTTCCTTTTGAAAAAAATATCAATTCATTCTAATCTAAAAAGCCGAACAATATTACCAATAATAGATACCGCAGATAAAGAAACGTCAAATTTCCAAGATGTATATCATAATGCTTCTAACGTGTCCCGCTGATTTTTTTGATTTTAAATTGAGCTTAACTCAAGAATGACCCGACCAATCGTCATCGAATTTTCACTATAACAACTTCAAATGCACTACAACAGCACACTTAAATTTCAATGAAATTAATTTGAGATTTTCAAGCCACAAAATTTTAAACATAGGTCTATAAATAAATATATAAGGAAACAATTTAAGTGAATGGTATTTTTTTACTCCTTGTACCTCAAAAGGAGAATTCATTTTCACCGCCATCCACCACTCCAACCATGCGACAGAAAGTAATATTGTGCTTTCTTCGAAAAATCGGTATTAATAATTTATGATGCTAAAATTCTCATTTTCTACGATGTTTATTTTTTCAAAATCAAATTTAGTTTTCTCTTCTTTTTACCGACATTTCGAAGAAAACTACGGTATTATTTCGGTAGTGTTGTTTGAGCGGAGGGGGGATGAAAATGAATCTTCTTTACGTTTTAAGTAGCACGAAAATAACATTTACTTATGTTGTGGTTTCCTCTTTTTAGATTTATTTTTAAGTTTATGTAAAACATTTTGTGTCTCAAAAAACTCTAAAACTACTTGATCAAGTTCATTGAAATTTAGTTATGCTGTATCTTAATCTCTTGTTATGCTTAAACAGTGTATCTGAAGTTGTGCATATGAATATTTGATGAAGATTGGTTGAGTTTTTCTTGAGTTATGCTCAATTTAAGGTCGAAAAAATTTGAGAGGGGCAAGTTAATCGAAAATTCAGTCTACTTGCGCAGTTCTGCGCAAGATATTTTGCATTTTGATGGAAGTGGCAACTTCATTACTTCTTTACTAATACACCTAAAATATTTTTAAAAAATCTGATGTGGACACGACATGACTTCCTTGTACGCCTATTAAATTACATATACACATTTTTTGCTGCACGTCATTTAAACATTTCATTTGAAAGTGAGGTACTATCCTCCAATTCTTTAATAAAGTGGACAGTTACACAATTGGTAAAATATTATTTATTAACATAAAATATTTATACAATTATTAATTCAACAATCTTACCTGAAATCTTTTTTTTTTTTATTGTTATTATTGAATTATTATTTATTGTAAAAGTTTTTTTTACAATCAAGGGATTAATAATTATTAATAAATCAATATATTTAAATTAAAAAAAAGAAGTTAAAAAAAAGGAGATGAAGTCTGATTCAAACCAATGTGCCTTCCTCTTATAAGATCCAAATATTTCATTAATTAAAATTTTATTTGGCTATAACTCTGGAAGCAATGAAAATAAGTACCACTTGTGATACATCGTTGAAATGCTCTCAATGAGGCTTATTACTGCAGTTAAAAAATTCCAAAATCCAAAAAAATTGGATTTTGGGCTTTTTTGGGCACTTTTGATACAATTGATTGCAATCAAAAGGGGAGGTGCACAACTAGATGTTACAACAGTCCTAAATCCAAAATTTCAACATCCTGCAGCTAATCATTTTTGGGTTACGCAAGATATATACCTACGTTCAGATGTCACGCTGAAACTAGTCAAAATGGATTCAGGGACAATCAAAATGGATATTTCCATTGAAATCTGAAAACCGACATTTTTCACTATCACAATACACCCTTTACTTCGTACAAGGAGGTAATAATATTGCAAGGTTTGTTGTAGAGTTGCCATTACAAACTCTATACTCTATACTGCAAATTACATTTGACCAACTAGATTTTTCAATAGGAGTTTTTGATTTAGGGAATAAAAATTTTGACTTAGTTCAGATAAGCAACAATAAAATTACTTTTTCGTGGCTCAAGCAAAATTTCTGTTGCCTAAGTTTTTTGAAAGTAAAACATGAACAATTGAACATTTGAAGTAAAAGGAAAGAAGAAAGACTGGAGGCTTTTGAAATTAGAGAAAATTAGAAAAGATTAAATGGACAGAATGAAAAATGAAAAAGTAATGAGAAGAGTAAGTGAGAGTAGATGCTTTATTAGAACATTTCAGAAAAGGAAAGCTATTTAGTTAGATGGGATGTATCATAAGGAGAAAGATTGATTAAAATATTGAGAAGGATCAGTAGATGGTACAGAAAAGAAGGACAGAGAAAATTATAAATTATAGTTGATTTAAAAGGAAGTGGTAGCTGTGAAGAACTCAAAAGTTTATTTCAAAGCAGAAGGGAATGATATCAGGTCTCAGGATATAAAGTAATATTATAACTTTAGATAACTATAGGGAATACCTACACCAAATTTCAGTTTTTTAGCCATATCTGGAAAATAGCTTAAGTGAAGTAAAAATAGCTAATAGTGAGTGATAAAGTGAGTCAGTGAGAGGTTCACATTTACATATGTAATGATTAAATTTAATATTTCAGTAGTACATCACTGCCTACTAAATGTTTCCAGCATTTTTTGAAATATACATTGTACTTCTTTATTTGGTTTCAAGCTATCAAGGATGGTTTAAAAAGAAATTGTTCAGTATGTTTTCATACAATTTTGTACTCACCGTCTGTCTGAACTTTTAGCTATTATTCAATATATTAGAAATATCCCTGAGGATAAGACAATTTATAATTATCCTGTTTCACTTTTTTTGGGAGTGATTAGAAGGGAGTCACAATTTTTTTTTGGGTACACAATGAAGAATTGTTATAAGCAGCCAGAAGCAATGCTTCTACAATAAACAAACTAGTTCAACAACAAGTGCTAAGTATGATAGACATATAAACTAAATGAAATTAATATAAAACAAATAAATAAAATTAATAGTCAAGACATTCAATATCACAGAAAAAATAGTAAAATTCTGAAATAAATTACAATAATTATTAAATATTTAAATACAAATGCACATCCTTTGGTAACATTCAATAACACATAACGATAAATAATTAATCAATAACATTCCATACAAGACATTCGATAAATTTGCCATGTTATTTCCTAAAATATTTTGGATGTTAGCCCCAATTTAAATTTAAATTTCTGACACCATGCCATGTAACAACAGACACAGTCCAGAAGGATATGGTGTACTGTTACTTGGCAGTTCCAGTGAACATGAAGAGGTGTATCAGTCTGAAGTATGAAAAATCCATGAGTGAGTCTAGTATGCCTTATTTGCAAATGCCAATAATAACCTCCTCTCGACAGTTATTCCTACATGAAGAGCTCTACGGTGACAAAGTATTCTTAACCGGATGAAGTTTATTGTTGATGGTAGCATTCCATTCACTCTGCCGCTCATCACAAATCACCCTCTTCAAAAAAAAGATGAGATTGTTCGAAAGAACGCGATTAGTGAAAAGAGGCTACAAGCAAGTCTCTTTTGTCACACTATCAGCAAAGGTGAATCCTGTTGTTGTACACTACAATTCTAAATAGGTTATTGTGTTCTGGAGCAGCCTCTTGGCAGTAGCTAAAGTTCTACATGCAACATAAATTGAAAAGTCATCTACAGTTTATCAGGAAAATACAAGATGTGTTTTCATTGAATATTGAAGCCATATGTTTACTGAATGCCAAGCGTTTTTATTAAACAGGTTCAAATGTCAAATTTCAGCTATTCAAGAAATGGGAATGGAGTTAGTGATGAAAGTCTCAGTTAAGGTTTTCTCATTAAGAAATTCATGTTACATGCCTAATATATATGGTGCAAAACAGTATTGTTGTAGTGTTTTAGTGTTAAATATATCAATTAATTATAAAAGTAGAATATAAAAAATACTTTTCTTCCTATTTGATGAAAGGAATGGAAAATCTTAAGGGATAGAGTTTATTCTCAGACTCTTCAAATAGAAATGGGGTGATATTACTTGATGCTAATACTTTGTTCTAGAGCTTAACTAAGAAACATTTTCAAGTAGGAATAACATTTCAATTATTTCAAGTAAGTTAAATTATTTCTTATAAATCTGAAACTTGAGCCTTAGCTATTATTTTGATGTTAAATTATTAATGTAACATAATTATAATCATAATGATGATAATGATCAATTATGCCTTCTAAATTAGAAGGCAATAAGTCTGAAATAAATACCTATTGTTCATTTAAACTACAATCAAATAAAAATATAATTTTTTCAATGGCTATATGTAACACCAATGATATATTTGGTAATACTCACTCATGTAGAATCTTATTAGATTCTGGCAGCCAGGCAAATTTTTGCACGTACAAATTTGCCAGAAAATTAGGACTTAAACTTATTTAAAATGATCTCCCCATTTTGGACATAAATAACTCATTATCTCAATCTGAATACAATGTTACACTTACATTGCACTCACAATATAAGAACTTTTCATTTGAATTGCAATGTACTGTTTTATCAGATATTACTGACAGCATTCCATCATTCACATTTGATATTTCTCATCTCAATCTACCTCATAATATATTTCTAGCCGATCCCAATTTCAACATAACAAATAGCATTGACATCCTGACTGGAGCTCAATTCTATTTAAATCTTATCTTGCCTAGGAAATTCATTCAAAATTCCTGGTATCCTTTTATTCAAGAGACCAAGTTAGGATGTACACTCAGTGCTTGCCTTCCTATTGATGTTAAAGGCAATAATACTGTTGAATTCTTTCTTACTCATAACAATGATACAAATCTCTCAACCAACTATACTTGAGAAATTTTGGAAAATTGAAGAAATTAATAGTGATGTCTTTGTTAATGAAATCGCTGCACATAAAAAACATTTTCAATCCAACACTACTTAAAATATTCAAGGCAGATTTGTTGTATCATTACCATGCAAATCTAATATCATCCAACTGGGTGATATTCTTTTGTTAATGCTAAGAATAGATTCTTATCGTTAGAAAGAATTTTAATTAATAATTCAAACCTTAAAAAAAGACTACTCCGCTTTCATTCACAAACTTTTAAAAATATTCACATGTCCTCCTCTCAATTCCAATGATTTACTAATTAACAAATCAAATGTGTGCTATTTACCCCATCATCCAGTATTTAAGCCTTTGCATGTGACAACTAAAACATGAGTTGTTTTTGATGGTTTAGCTAAAACCACTCTAGTGGTCTATCCCTTGTTTGTTATTAAAGGGAACTGATACCTTAAATGTACATTTTGATAAAATAAATTCATATACAGATTCTACAATAGCATTATATTGAATTCATGGACAATCATCTAATTAGAAAGTATTTGTCAGTAATAGAATTTCTGAGATTCAACGAAATACTTCAAATGCTAATTGGCATTACATCAAATCTTCTGAAAATCCTGCCGACTTATTGTCTAGAGGTTGTACCTCAAATAAATTACTTAATATGTCACTTTGGTGGCATGGTCCTTATTGGCGTTTACAATCATCATGCCATTGGTCAAATAATCACAATATTAGTTTTAACAATTACAATATGAATTCTGAATGTTCAATAGAAAAACGTAGAGCTATGTCAACATCATTTCTATCTACTGTTATATTCGATTACACAGAAAGATTTTCGTCTTTATATACTTTAATTCACACATTTAATTTCTGTTTTAGATTTCTACACAATGTTAAATCAAAGCAGTCTGAATGAATCAGTGGTTCCCTAACTACAAAGGCACTAAATCATACTCTTAACGTTTTCATACAATCACAACACATGTATTACAGTAATGAAATTAACAATCTTAAAAATAATCAAGTTATTGCTAATCAAACCACACTTATATCACTTGATCCATTTTTGGATAAGTTAGGTTTACTTTGTGAAGCACGCAGTTTACAACACATTATATTACCAAATTAAACATCGCCTAATTTTACATCCAAATGCAAACATTACAAAATTGATTATTAAGCTGAACATTTGCATCTTTTGCATTCTGATGTACAATTACCACATAATTTCTTACATCAAAAATTTTGGATAATTAACAGTAAAAGAATTATTTCTTCTATCATTCGTAAATGTATAATATACTTTTGATTTAGTGCAAAAACCCAGGTTCTACAGCTTAGTCAGCTACCACCTTCCAGAGTAATTCCTTACTGATCATTTTCTACTTGTGCAGTAGAGTAATGTGGTCCAATTATGATTCGTCATGGCGGGCAGAAGTCTAAAACTTTGATTAAATCTTATATTGCGCTTTTTATATGTCTCACTACCAAAGCTATTCACTTAGAATTAGTTCCTAACCTGACTTCATAGTTGTTCATTGCAGCATTTAAAAGATTTATACCATGTAGGGGTAACCCTACTCAAGTCTTTTCTGATAATGGTTCCAACTTACGTTGCGCCAAAAATATTCTTTATATTTATTTCAAGTTTTCAATTCAGAAAAACTTAAGTCAGACATTCAAGCATTCTCACCCATACAAGGTATAACCTGGTCATTTATTCCTCCCTCTTCTCCCCATTTTGATGGTTTATGGGAGAGTGCAATCAAAAGCGTTAAATATCATATGCATCGCGTAATGAACAAACAATCTTTAATTTTGAGGAATTATGTATAGTTTTAACTCAAGTAAAAGCCTGTCTCAATTCCCGTCCTATTTTCACTATTTCCACAGATCACAGAGATCCAGAACTTTATTACTGGGACACTTTCTCATTGGATGTCCACTCACCTCTTCGTTTGAACCCAATTACCAAAAACTTTAAATATACCCACTTAGGCCATTGGCAACTACTCCAAAAATATTTGCAATCTATTTTAAAACGTTGGTCTAAGGACTATTTTTATTATCTTCAGCAATGCAATAAATGGTGTTTTCCTTCCCCTAACCTTCGTGTTGGAGACTTAGTATTAATCACAATTGAAAATTCTTCACCCATACATTGGAAACATGGAATTATCATCCAGATTTATTTGGGTTCTGACAACCTGGTAAGGGTTGTTGATGTACGTTCCATTAATGGTCAGTTTAGAAGACATGTGCATAAATTATGCCTATACCAATCTCTAATGATCAATTTAATGTTCATATACTTTATCGTTATTATAATATCATTTGATTTGTTATCTCACAATACGATTGTTAATATGTTCATAAATATTGTATTAATATTTATAACCTAATCTCCATATTTATATTAATCTATTTGCAATTTCACATTCATATTACTCTTTCACTCCTTAACAATCTACAGATTAGTTACTATACTACACATATACACACATATATACTACATACATGGACAGAGGCATACAACATATATATACATTATATATGATTTATTATTGTGATTCATTAAGATACCAAAGTCAATTAATAAATTGACTTTGGTATAAGAATAATTATAATTAATTGACTGGTATAAGGAATAGATTTCCCAAGATTTATTAATTATTATTTAATCTACTATATGAGATTATGTAGTTAAATTACCCGTGGAATGAGTTTCTTGCCATTGGATATACCTTCATGAACAACACATTAGAAAAAATCTTAGCTCTGTATGATTATAGGTACAATTAATTGTACAGGTAAATTGTCAATGGCATGAATTATATATCGGCCATTGGATACATCTTCCCAATAGTCACACAAGCAACGCAGAATAAATCCTCGATCTATATGATTGTAGGTACAATTGAAATGTTCAGATCATTGATTTTAATCAACTTATGTATTCATTTATATAAGTTACATTACTGAGAATAATCTGAGAATGGATGATGCATTACATTCCATAAGCCACGTGTGTTGCCAATCCCTAGTTTCCAGGAAAACCTGGAAACTGTGAGCTTTATAACTATTATTTATCATATAATTATTATTATCACAATGTGAATATAATCTCAAAATAAATTATAGATTATAATATTTACCAATTTAATTATACTATTATTTAAGCAATATGCATAATTAGTAAACTTCATGATAATTAAAGTTTATGCAAAGTAAGATTTATGATAATTATATAAACTAATATTTGTTATTATTGTTAAGATACAACATTATAGATTATATTATTTACTTATTATTCACAATTGTATGATTCATTTATTTACAATTATATTGTTAATTATACGATCATTCATATAACTTATGCGAATATTATTATTTTCTTGTTATTGTTTCTCATATTTTCATTGTTAATATTATTAAAAAAAAAAAAAAAACATCTGATTTTTTGATGGGCAATTATGTTAAGACTCATGTCTTTTTTTTATTATTCATTTATAAAAGTAAATAAATATATAAACTTTTTTTTTACCCACAACCACTGAGGCTGGACCAGCAGTTGCACACTGCTCATCCTCAGTGGGTGCCTTGGCCTCTAATCTCTCGAGAACCCGCAGGATCCGGCTATGCCGTGCCCTGCAGGGGTCGCTCACCCGGTAGGCCGGGATTCGGTCCTTTTTTGTGCCACACCTCTAATCGGTGCCCTCCCGTGAAGGTGGGCTCCAGCCGGGTCTTGGTCTTTTATTTTTCCCTGAACACAAGGGGTCTCCAGTCAGTCATCAGTGACGACCCACCTCGGCAAGCCGCCCTCTCATGATCAGGGCTGCCCTTGTAAACCCCTACCAACAGAATTAAATTAAATTAAACCCTGTCTCATTCCCTGGTGTCTTTTTCTTTATTTTTTATGATTCTAGTTACCATCGTAACTACTGCATTCTATTCATGCCTCCCTCTCATCATACCGTTCGTATTCTCAGGTACCAGATCACTCAATCCCAGTGCTTGTCTCACCTGATCCCATCTGCAACATGAGTAAACCGTGTGTTCAGCCGAATCCAGCTCTTACAATATCGGCACTCTGAAATTGCACGACTGACAAACCGGTGGAGGTAGGCCTGAAACTCACCATGCCCTGTTAGTAACAGTGAAAGATAGAAACCATCCTCCCTGTAACACCTGTTAATCCACAGACCAACTTGCGGAATCATCCTTCTGGTCCAGCTACCAGTTTTAGATGTCTCCCACATTACTTGCCATTCATCAATCATCTGTCTCCTTGTCCTGCTGGCGACCAGGAGAGCAAGGTCGACGGTATAGGCTATTAACTCATCACCATCGAATTTAATCCTCAGCACACCATCAAATGCTATGTTCCACAGGAGTGGTCCAAGGACCGACCCTGTGGAACTCCTCCAAATACTTCTGCGGTAATATCGTTCGGTACTTATGTTCACCTTCCTCTGGTATAAATAGGAATTTATAATACCCGGAAGACAATCACCAATGTTCTTTTCCCGTAGCGCCTCATTAATCACAGGCCAGGGGAGGCTACCAAAAGCGTTCCTGACGTCTAAGAAGACTACTAATGGGATCCTCCTTCGACGCCAGGAACCACTGGCTCGATCTGTAGATCAGTTATGTACATGTCGCAACGCATCAACTGTGGACATCCCCTTCACGAACCCGTATTGTTTTGGGGAGGGTCCACCATTTACCTCTAGATCCACCCATAGTCTGTCCGCAATCAACCTCTCGATTACCTTCCCGGTGGTATTCAATAAACAGATCGGCTGATACGAAACCCTGTCCAGTTCGATATCGCTCTACATGGGTGTCAGTACCAAGCGCGTTTCCTTCCAGCAGTCTGGAAAACGAAGGCCCTCAAGTGGATGGTTAAAAGCGTCAAGCACAAGGCAGAGATGTCTGGTCACCAATTCTCTGACAATCTTTCCAGGAACCAGATTTGTCCTGGACTTTTAGTAGGGTGCAGTCTGGTCACAGCTTCTTTTAGCTCTTCAATTGTAAACTTCGAATTCTGTTCAACCGGGATCTTATGCCATACGGACTCAACAACCGGAAAGAGCTCCACGACAACACGAGAAGCCACCTCACCAGAAAAACGGAAGACTGGCCGACCGAACCGGTCCATAATCAGTTTATAGGCGCCCCCAATGATTCAACATCCAGGTCAGCAATCAGCTCATTCCAGGCCCTAGCCTTAGCATCCTTTATCGCTACGTTTAGTGCCCTCCTTGCCTTACAATAGTCAATCAGCAGTCGTTCATTTACCTTGCCGTATCTTTTTGAATCACGTTGCATTCTTCTCCCGAGGCAAGTGCAGCTACCCTCTTCTCACCAATGACAGGAGACTACCAGCATACCCTAAGTGTAGAGTTTTAGCGCCGACTGTAAATATGTTTTGCCAATTTTTATAAACATAGAGACAGCACTTCCTTCCTTGTGTTGGAGTTCTGTCCTCAAAAAGTTGGAACAACTTTACGGGAACCGCAATGTTCCCGTAGCCCTGCAGCCCGTGGTACGTGACTATTTGTTTAACCGTACGGCTAAACAAATAAGGATGCGCACCTAGTTGTAGAAAAATTCGTTACCATTGGAAGCCCGCAGGGTTCCGTTCTCGATCCCCTGCTCTGGAACATGGTATTCGACGGATTTCTGGAATTGGCATTTCCAGAAGGGGTCACGGCCCAGGCTAGAAGACCGGGCGCAGGCGGCCTTGTCAACCGCAGAGAGCTGGATGGACATCCAAAATATAGAGATTTTTGTGCCCAAGACGAAGTTTATGCTTCTCAAGGGTGCAGACAAGTTATCATACAGTCGTAATCCCAATATTAAATATAAAGGCTGTGTAATCAGCCGAGTAAGGGTTCATAAGTACCTAGGTGTTTTGTTTGATGACAAGTTGCTTTTTAGTAACTACATTAACAAGTTGCAGCGGACGCCGTCTCTGTGATGAACAAACTTAGAAGGATTGCTCGGAAGGATTATTAATAAGGATTATTTGGGCTGTCGGGCCGTCAAATGTACTTGGTGTACCGAGGTGTCTTCGAGAGCATGATCGCATACGCGGCACCAATTTGGGCGCACAGGTTGGATAGAAATAGAGCACTGCTTCAAAATTTAAGGAGTGCCCAGGTGCCCAGCGCAGAGCCTTGATAGTATGCACTGGTGTTTTTAAAACAACCTCCTACGAGGCTATCACCGTATTGGGAAAGACTCTCCCAATCGATTTAGTGGTGAAAGTTCGGGCAGCCATGTGGAGATTGCGAAGAGGCCAGGAGGTCGAAGTATTTGGGATGCGGTTTCGAGCCGGGCCAATACCGGAGCGGAACGGCGATCACAATGCACCGGATCTAGATTTCGTTCAGTTGCCCATCTCCCGCCTGCGAAAGAGGCTGCAGAGCCTCGCGATGGAAGCATGGCAGCTGGAATGGGACACCACGACTAAGGGAAGATCCTTGTATAAGTTCATACAGGATTTGGAGGGGTGGTATGCTTCGAGCTCGTTTTTAAGGGCAACGGGTGCCCGGGTGCTGACTAATCACGCTAATTTGAACCAGTATCTCTTTCGGTTCCGTCTGGCAGCTGATGAGCTGTGCGTCTGAGGGGAGTTGCAATCAAATGAACACCTAGTGTTTGACTGCCCTGTTCTTGTGGGGGGGGGGGGAGTGTCAGACACCGGGCCACCCTGAAACTTAGAGGTCAAGGGGAAAATTGACCACTCATAAGCGGCGGGTCAATGTGGCGAGGGCTGTATTGTCGGACCGTGTGGGAGTTCGTAGATGTGGTTGCTTTGTTGAACCGGCATCCGTAGTTTGCTTAAGGGAAAGACTCATCGCATTTCTGTGGAAAGCTAACCCTGAGCATGGCTGATCACCAGCCAATTATTATGGCTCCAAGGGCTATAAAATCGTGGACAGGTACTTGCTAGCATTCAGCGACCTAGGCGTGGCAGCGAATTGCTGCCTAGACAAAATACATTTTATTATGGATGTCATATATATTTTTAGTAGTTGACGGGTTGCGCCTACCCATTTTAGCAAATTTATGACAAGTTAACGATTGGGATACGTAAGCCGGTGGCGTATAACACCGCGCTTAGTCCGTTCAAGTTGTTAGGTAAGCTCTAGAAGCTGTGTTAGGATACTGGTCGTTAAACTGATCAAGGCTCAGTGGCTGTTCGTGGCACAGACATTCGGTCTTATAGTTTAGGACGACCGAATGGGGTGGTGGTGGGAGAAATTCCAAGCAAACCAAACTAATACCCTAAGTTTTCCTAGACCGTCGTTTTGCCCAACACGTCAACAGACCTCTCCAAGGCACTCAGATAGCCTTTCCGCTGTGATTTGAGTATTTCCACCAAACATATTCGATACTTCATCAACAACATCTCTAGCCTGACGCTCAGTAGGTTTCCAACGAGGTACTCTGACATATCCAGGTCACGCGCTGTCCACTCCAAACGTAATTGCGTTATGATCGGTAGCGAATTCTTCCTGTCTAACCATCCATTCACTAATCATCGGTACTATTCTTTCGGTAACTGCCGTTACTTCCACAGTTGAGCCTCTCACCCCGTCGATGAAGGTTGGGGCTCGACCCCTATTACACACTACTAGCCCTACCGCAGAAAACAGTCGCCAGTGCATATCCGCGCCTAGTTGAAATTCTGCCACCCAATTCTTGGCTTTCTGCATTAAGATCCCCCTTAAAATGATGGGCTTTCGCCATCTTCTGATAAAGACTTCAAGTTCGTCGATGAATTCATGAAATCTTATCACCCCTGAATTAGGGGAAATATAAGCCGCCATCAAGACATGATCAGTTAACTCAACGGTGACAAAACCGTTACCTCTGGTAACATCTAGCTGCGCATACCGACCTGAGGCTTTTAATATGGCTGCGTTAGCATACCGGTCCACTTCCCAATTGTGGGCAGCCACCCTCCTCATATTGGTCTCTTTCTTTTTCATTTGTAAAGGTAAATAAATATATAAACTATCTTTTTCTTCTTATTCATTTGAAAGAGTAAATTTGTTTATATTCAGCTGGTTTTTACCAGCTGATATTTTATAGTAACAATGTATCTAATTTATTCTATTGTTTAGTCTTCATCTTCACTTCATACATCATCATGTATATATTCATCAACACATAGCATATTCAACAATAAAATATTTTATAGGGTAAAATTTAAAGATTATATTAAATTATATTTATCATGGTTGAACATTGACTATTATTTATTTGAATTATGAACCAGCGAAATTAAGATACAGAATTAGTACACCTAACCGAGATATTAAACCAAGGCGGTTATTGATTCGTACACTATCTACCTAGAACATACGAAGAAACATCCCCAAACCCCAATATTATAAAAAACAAAATCAGTCGTATCGTGCTCTACATACCACCCAGGGTTTCATGTAGACATTTTTTTCTAATGGGCTTCCTTACCTAGGAGTTTGTATCTTTGTATAAGAAATGAATACTTGTACAAGTCGTAACCTAAAATTCAACTTTAGAAATAACGATTATCGCTAACATAATGCAAGAAATAAACAATTAATTTATCTGTAACATCGAACAAACTTTTTTTTTTTGAAAATAGATCTGTTATATGGGAATAAGGCTTTATAACAAATTACCTAATGGGTTCAAAACGGATTAAATTTTGAATCCCTCAATATATTTAGAATTGAACTGTGTAGTTGTTCGGTAAATGAAATTCTATTTCTAAATTTTTAAGTGATCAGTAATATAAATTTGATCAGTAAATATGCAGGCTGATGTAAAAAAAAGGGAGGAAGAAAAAGTAAGTAGAAATAAACAAATAATTGGATATAAAGAAAAAATACAACAGATATATTTGCAGGTTTGATTTGTTTTCTTTTAAGTATTCGTTTGCAGCAAACGTTTATTTAGCTTATTTTTGTTTGGCTTATGTTGATTTTCTGTGCAATTTTGATTTTTAAAAGATTGTAAGATCTCTATCGATTAAATTTATGTTTATTTTTAGTATTTTTTAAAGTTTTACTTAGACTAGTCACCTGTTTGTAGTTTTTTCACTGTGAATCAAATATATTGTGACATAAAATGAATAAATAAATAAATATCATGGGTCCTATGTTATTTATATATATATATGCCATGAGCGGTTTTTGTTACTGCATATTTTCTGTGTTTTTTTTTAATACAATAAATGACCGTCTGACTATATATGTGTCTTCGTGCGTTATATGAGACGATTTAAAAAAAAAAAAAATAGTATTCTGTTGGATTTCAGTTTTATCGGTTTCGTAAGTTAAACTGGAAGACGTAATGTTGCTCTCCTGACACCGTAAATTAAGATAGAAAGAAAGGTTGTGTAGGGAAGACATCACATGATATTTTACACGAGATTACTTTCTTTTTATATAGAAAAGGGGATGAAGAGGTTCAACATGCTATCGTGTAAGTATCATATATTTCAAGTTATATGGAAAATATTGCAATGTAATAATGATACGGTGTAATACGGTTGTCAGGTAGGTTAACAGAAGCACGTCAGTAGTAGCTGAATAGCACGCGATTAAACAGCGCGCACTCTACAGGCTGACGGCAATCCTTATTTATTTTTAGCGATTCCCCATATAAAACACTTAAAATCGTGAGTCTGTAAATTATAACAACAACGATGAGCTTCAAGGTGACAGCTTCCGTTTCTGAAGCCGAGAGACACTTACGGGATGTGGTCACTTTGAGTTTTCATAATGGCAAGTTATATACTGGCGCAGATGATGGCAAGATTAAGGTAATTTACCATCGTTTTAATTAAGCCTACTATTGTCGATTATATTTATAACACGATATTACTGTATTTAGAATATAACCTTACAGTATAATTTTTTGAATATTTAAAACCATTTATTGAGGCTAACCGTAAAATCATACACTGGACGCCGAACTTAGCATTCGTTTATAATCGTTAGAATTCACGACGGTTAACTCTGTCGCAGTAATTTGAAATAAATATAATGTTATTGGCAAAATAAAAATGTTTGTCTTCGTAAAAATTTAACCTAAAATCTAATATTAACAACTGCAGCAAGCGAGACGTATGAATCATAAATGTCTATAACGCGTACAATAAGAGCGCTATTTACATAACAAAATACTTACGTATAAGTAAATAGTTGCCAACAGACGTGATTCCAAGTACCGGGCTAATTTTTTCATTTTTACATTAGTGTACAAGAACCGATCTAAGTAAACAATTTTGTAAATAAATTAATAAACCAATGTAAACAAACAATTGTACCGATGTACAAGCAAACTAATGTAAATCGGTCGTGTCTATTGAAGCTCAGTTAAAATTTTTTTTTGCGTAAAACATGCTGTTTAAAACAGAGTTTATATATTTTTGCCAGTTAGCATATTTCTTGTGCATTATTTTTTTTAAATTAAATATAATTTCAAGAATTCTATTAGGTTTTAAATAATGCGAAATTCTAAACTACTATAAAAATATTCTGTACGGGGTAGATTGTGATACGTAACTGACGTATCTGCAGTAGTTTTTTTTGTGAAATCTCGGGTGAAAACCAATAAATTGGGGTAAAAACTCTGTGTTTTATGTTAGACGTACAATAACTTTGTTAAATTGGTAATAAACACATAAAAATTAAAAAAAAAAAAACTTGTAGAGAATTTAATTCTGAACAAAATAGTGCAAGATAAGTTGAATGAAACAAAAAAAAATTAGAAAAACGTATTGTTCGCAATGAGATTTGAGAGGAAATATTCATGTTAGTTAACAATTCACATTAATGAATTAGGTTAGAAACAATCGCCGTCAAAGTTTTGACATTTTAAAACATAACATTTCCACGTTCATTTATATTCTAGAGGAAAATGTTTTATTTAGACGTTTGGACTACATTTCGTTACAATTTTTCGGTCCCTTCTTGAGATATGAATTTTTATTTAAGAGAAGGTAGGCAGGGGGAAAACTGTTTTCGTCCGCTTTAGCGAAATAGGGGACGAACGTTTTTAAACATTAAAAATAGGAAAGCATGTTGTTCCATTACTTAATCAAAAATCTGATGTGAACACGACATGACTTCCTTGCACGCCTATTAAATTATATACACTTTTTTTTACAATCAGAGATTAATAATTATTATTAAATCAATATATTTAAATTCAAAAAAAGTAAAAAAGAAAAAAGAAATGAAGTCGGATTCGAAATGTGTCTTCCTCTGGTAAGATCAAATATTTAATTATTAAAATTTTATTTGGCTATAACTCTGGAACCAATGAAAATAAGCTCCATTTATGATATACGTTAAAAAGCTCTCAATCAGAGCTGATTACTGCAGTTAAGGAAAAGTTTTTTGGACCCCCAAAAATTTTTTGGTGTCAAAAAAAGGTTTTTTTGGACACTTTTGGTCCAGTCGATTGGAATCAATAGGGGAGGTGCATAACTAGATGTTACAACAGTCCTAAATCCAACATTTCAACATTCTAGGGCTAATCATTTTTGAGTTATGCGAGATACATATGTATGTACGTACAGACGTCACGCCGAAACTAGTCAAAATGGATTCAGGGACGGTCAAAATGGATATCTCCGTTGAAATCTGAAAACCGAAATTTTTCGCGATCACAATAATTCCTTTACTTCGTACAAAGAAGCAAAAATGGTGGTTTTATTTATTTTAAATCTGTAAAACTCTAAAAGCTGAATAACTTATGTAACCGAAAAAATAACGATAAATTGAAAGTTTCTAGGACAGACTGAACATTCTATAAAAATAACAACAAAACTTTAATGGTATTCGACTAGTAAACTAGCATTGACTACAAGGTTGTACACCAGGCGTCTTTAAAGCTTAGTTTCTTCGAGAAATACGCGACACTACAGTCTCGTGTATGGAACTATGGTAAAAATATGGCTGCTGCAGTGATTCTTATTTTAGTTGATACGTTTAATATGAATCGGTGATGATTAGCTTCATCTGCAGAAAATGTTTCTTGGTTTTTTCTCCGTAAAACGAAGCATATATGAAAAATAAACGGATGAACGGAATGCATTTTTTACTTTACGGGTGAAACTTTTACACATGCTTACTTTGGAACTGCAAAAAACTATTTAATTGAAACATATAACGAAAAAAACAAAAAGAAAATGAATCTTTATTTTTTTCATTATTGATTAACTCAGTCTTTTCTTTCTCTTTTACTTTTCTGTTAATCATTTCACCTCAACATTCTAGGTATGTTATGAAAAAAGTAATATTAAGTTGAAAAACTGAAAAAGAATGGAAGCGTAAGCACTGAGTTCGTGCATAAACTAACGCTCATGTAATAACTATCAATATCGCGATAAGGTATCCGGCTAAGTAAGCAATTCTATCATTTAATGTGTACCACCTAGTAAAAATGATCATTAGAAAATCTCGCTCATGATTTTGAATTCATGGCAAGAATATCTTAAATGAGATTACTATCTAGACTTCAATTTCTTTCTAGATTTATTTGAATCCAACTAGCAGAAATGTGAATTTCTTTAATGAATTTGTTTAATAATAAATTTAACTGATGTTAAGGAAACTGTATACTAAAATGAATAGTATTTTCTTAAATAACTTTTGGTAACATAGTGTTATATATTTTGAATTTTTGTAGAATTTGTCCAGTAAATGTACGCTGTGATCGGTGTGTCAACCCAAGACCCATATGTGTTGAGTTCATTTCCAGGTATGATGTGGAAGCCCACCGGGTTGGTCTAGTCGTGAACGCGCCTTCCCAAATCGGCTGATTTGGAAGTCGAGAGTTCCAGCGTTCAAGTCCTAGTAAAGTCAGTTATTTTTACACAGATTTGAATACTAGATCGTGGATACCGGTGTTCTTTGGTGGTTGGGTTTCAATTAACCACACATCTCAAGAATAGTCGAACTGAGAATGTACAAGACTACACTTCATTTACACTCACACATATCATCCTCATTCATCCTCTGAAGAATTATCTAAACGGTAGTTACCGGAGGCTAAACAGGAAAAAAAGAAAAGAAAGAAAGGTATGATGTGGAATTTTTACGCCTACCATCTCATCGATCATATCTAATTACGCATGATGGAAGTATAAAAAAAATTGTTTATAATAACGGAGGTTTAATTTTACAATAGTTGCAGTCTAGTAATACTGAACTATTAAATGAAAACGAAGCCGCAAGTAATCCAATTGAACATGCAAAACGTGAAATAAAACCTAAAACATAAAAGTAATAAAAATAAAATAAATGTAATATAACATAATGTTATTGAAAGAAAACATGCAGATTCTGTGTGTTTTCTGAGCACAAACGTAAAAATATTTTCTAGCGTCAATATAACGCTATGTCAAAATAACAGCCAAGAAAAATCGTGCAACGTGGCCAAGGCTAAACAATTCATCGGTCCGTGACCGTAAACTTTGCTTCATTCTGCAGTGGCATATGAACTCCGATGTAAACGATGTGACTGTAAAAAAGGAAAAATATCTTCAGATCTTCTTTATAGACGATGTGTGATTTGGGTAAAAAAAATTGTGTAAGTTATATTGAAAAAGGCACCAAATGAAGTTCCTGTACAAATAAAATCGAATCATCAATCGGTCCGTTTAAAGAAGAGTAACGATTGAACTTAACTTCAGACGCGCTTCCACAATATGAAATTTTTTCACTAACAAACGAGTCTTCAATCGCATCACATTATTCCTAACAGATCCTTACTGCACAGTAATATATATTACCATAATCAACACTAAGGAGGATTTGTCGCTTAATCCGTTTCACAGTGGGCATATCGTAAAGTCGACTGTAGGTATTATGTCGGTACAGGCAGTGGTGCAGATACACAAAAATTTAAAAATTATGATGAAGTAAAATATATGTAACAGCAAGAAGATATATTGAGGCAACATTTAGGTTCTTATTTAGAAGAGTTACAATTCAGCAACACGTCACGTACTACGCTTCATGGAAATCCTTCAAGCCACACTTTGGTCTTCGATCGATTGATCAATAACATTTATATATATCAGAAAACAGTTCAGTTACACAAATAACGAAGCAATCATAATACATTTAAAGAAATGGCCAATCCCCAATCAGCGAGTAACTACTATGGATAGTTGAAATGGAAGAAGCTTAAAGCGATTACAAAGAATAAAATAGCACTAAAGCGGCCAAACAGCAAACAAATTCTACATAAATTTGAGGGAAAAACAAAAATTTATAGAAAAAGACATACGAGTAATATGAGAAAGAGTGAGTAACAGTGCAGTTTCGTATTTTCTCAAATCCTAGTAAAGGCAGTTACGTGTATACAAATTTGAATACAAGATCTTGGATACCGGTGTTCTTTGGTGGTTGGGTTTCAGTTAACCACACATCTCAGTAACGGTCGACCTGAGACTGTACAAACAGAAAAAAGAGTAGATCCAGGTAATAGTCGAGTGGATGAACTCGCACCGTGTGGATGTGTGTTTCCTTTACTCCGCGATTTTCTCATTTTTGGTTGGTTTTTTCGGTAAAGTTTTTGGTACGGACGATTGGGATTGATTGGTGGAATTTTAACGGAACTGTCTTGTGAATTTTTTGATTATCGATTAACGGACTTACCTTTTATTCTGATTTTTATGAGATCTGCCTTATTGTTTCTGGTAATAGAGGCTACTTTCGCTCAATTCAGTGTTCTGCGTGAGCATATAGGTCACGCAGTTGTTTACTGGAGTAAAACAGGCTGTTGACGTCACTACTGACGCAGTTAGGACTTAGAATATTTTCCACAATTCTTGTTGAGTCTAACTATTCTAAGTATCAGTGTTATAGAAGGGAACTTCCTACCTGCAAAACTCTGCTACCCTTCCTTACCAAATCTTCCTCTTCTGGTTCTACACTGATTTCCACCCCCTCTATCTTTTACTTCCCCAAATCCGACCCCGGATTTGGGAAGATATATTTTCCTGATCCCCAACCCTCACGGATCCTCCCTTAAACAAGCCATGTGGATTGTAAAAAAAACGTGATTTTGGACCCCCAACAAGGATCCTGCGTTTGTTTGCGGCTGAAACCTCAATTATAGAGGTGGAATAGCAAAGAATCCCTTCAAGCCCGGCAAGAAGCTTGAGCGATCTCCGGTCAGAAGTGATCATCCCGTCCGAGATACGAAACCTCCAGAAGTTATGGCTACAAAAACGACGGGCACATCTGCAGCCGCACCTGTGGAGCAGAAGGCTGCCTCCAAGCTGAAGCGCCTCACAGTGGTCTCTTCTGATGAGGAGTGCTCATTTCCCGAACTTATGGCTCTCATGACTAGATTAGAGAAACTGGCAGGGGATCTCCAGAAGTGTACAAAACGGAGTACGAAACGGGAGAGTAAAGTCATCAGTAAGAAACTCGGTTTACTAGCTGACGCCACAGCTAGTAAGACTAAGCGAGATGTCACCACCGATGGAGATCTTCATGGTGATGCAGTTGGAGATTCGCCGGGAGGAGGACCTGAGCGAAAATTTAAATAACCACAAATGATACACTGATGAGAAGCTGGTAGGTCTGTTAGCTCATCTCTGGCTATTAACGACCAAGGTCATGGAGTAATCCCCGTCGGGCACGGACGATATAGTCTGCATAATCGATCTGGCGGGACAGTTCGGTCGTGTTACACAAAGCAGACGTACTTTCCTGGCCTCCTCTTTACCCCGGTAGGGCAAGACTAGAAATGGACAGGTGGTCAGGGACAGAGTAGAGAGCTCCATCATTTCAGAGGCATCACCAGTCGGTGGGGTTATATATACAGCCTTCTACGACACGAAGGGGGCGGCAGCGCTGTCATGATTGACCTCCTACGTGCTCTCCGACGGGTTCTCCGAGAGTCAGATGACCTGTATTCCAACTGCTCGGAGACAAAACGGGACACTCCGCAAGGAGGCTGCTGACTTATCTCGCCACAGGTAGGGGTGGTACGGTAAGAGTGCATCTGTTGAAGAAAGAAGATCTGACACCAGGAGGTCTTGTTCCGATCTTGTGCAGTCAATGAAGGATCGAATTACAGCTAGCGAGGTGGTGGACGTGCTATCGGTCAGACGAGAGAACAACGAGGAGGCACAGATTCGTATCAAGAACGTGAAGGATGCCGAATCCCTCAAACAAATTTTATTAACGAAGGCAGAGGATTTACAAGTTAGCCAGAGAGCTAAAACCGACAGGAGTGGTACATCTCAGAGATATAGATGTTACAACAGATGAATAAACCGTTAAAGACAGTGTCATGGCTGTCTTGGGTGCCGGAGAAGAATTTAGGTTGATCTCCCTGCGCCCAGCTTTCGGCTCACCCAAAAGGCCACAACGATTATGTGAGCCGTGGCCTTATCATGCGAGCCGCCAGGCATTTGACAGAAAAGCAAGTGCGCACCGGGTGGGTGCAATGTCGGGCGGACATTCGGGAGGAGGAGACCAGATGTTACAGGTGCTGGGAGGTCGGCCACGTCTCGGCACGATACTCGGGTACTTACCGTACGGGCCTGTGCTTCAACTACGGCAAGCCGGGCCACAGTCGACAGCAGTGTACGGAGAAAGCAGCCAGTATTCTGTGCAGTTTGGAGGACCGCAGGTCAACGAGTGGTGCATGCTCCAAACGGACATGAGAATTATACAACTTAATGCAGACCGATGTCGACAGGCCATCGACAATTGTTGGCAGGAACCCACCAACTAGGTGCAGATTTGTTAGTGATTGCAGAGCCGAACAGGAAAGCTGTTACGGCTGACAAGTGGCTTGTTCATGCGGATACTTTCATCCCTGGTTCTGTAAGATTAAAATTTGCATGTTTTTCTTCTAAACCTTCTTTTTTCGTTGATTTTTTGAAAAGATTCTGGATTTCAAGATCTTTTTCCATCATTATGTTACTTTTCTTTTACGATTTTTATCAGTTATCTAACGATAGAAATTATTCTTCTCTGACTTTAGTAGTAAATTTAAAAGGAGGTCGTTACACGGAGTGGTAATACTTCGGATCTATTGCAATTACATTGCTACTTAGAAAAATTAATTTCATACGCTCTTACAGCAATTTGGTAGTGGGAACAAATATGTTTACTGGTATGATGTATGTCGCAAATTAAATTTTCCAGGATGTAGTTGAAAACATTCAAAATGTCATAGTTTACAAGATTGTACTACCAAAAATAAAGTAATTAAATTTCTAACTAAACTTTATGAAGATTTCTTCAGTAAGTATAGAAAGTACGGGTTAATAAATACTATTCTTTGGTATGGAGATTAAAATGAGGCCACTTGCAAGTTTCGATATCCCACCGAACAGTTTCGGCTGTGCGAATTTATGTTGCGCTGGATAACTCTTACTAAGATCATTATCTGTCCGGGCAGTCTTCGATATGTCACACTGAAATCTAGATTTCATTCGTTTTACGCAGTGTTTAATAAGGCACTGCCTAATTACTAATTAAATTGATAGTGTGTAATTTTTTTGTATTTTACTTAATATTAACTTTCGCTAATCGACGTTACATAGTGCAAACCGATGATAAAATAAA
Source organism: Lycorma delicatula (assembly GCF_047948215.1). Classification (NCBI taxonomy): domain Eukaryota; kingdom Metazoa; phylum Arthropoda; class Insecta; order Hemiptera; family Fulgoridae; genus Lycorma; species Lycorma delicatula. Next base: position 263,080,308 of record NC_134455.1, on the reverse strand, counting down.
GAACCATGTTTTCGTAAAAGGTAAAACTTTTCAGGTAGAAGATCAATAGCAAAGTAGCTGAAAATGAATTCAGTTTATGAAAACAGTAAATTTACAAAATGTATTAAATGTAGTCGATTTGTTTATACTCATACAACACAATCAGAATCACTTTGCGATAAGCGTACGTACATTCTTCTTTTTCTATTATTTCTATTTCTATCTATTTCTGTTTCTTTTACTATTACTTGAAATTTCATTTTCTTACAGATATGGAGTCCAGATTTGAAACTGCAGTCAGAATTTCAAGCACATTCTGTGAACGTTTACAGCATAGCGGTTACGGACGATACTTTGTACTCCTGTTCTAATGACGGCACTATTCAATCGTGGAGCTTGACCTCTAATGAACCCAAGAAAACTCTACAAAATAACCCGAATATTGAAGTTTTGAAATTACATCTCGCTAACGGGAAATTATATTCTGGAGAAGATAAAGGCAATGTAAGCGTATCGTTTCTATTCTACCACATTTTCCAACAAAATATTTATTACCACATTTTTAAAAATAGTAAATTTTATTGAAGGTCTACCGCATAATAATATAAAATTCGTTGTGAAGTAGTCAGAAGATTAAAATAGGAAATAAAATGCGTAGACATAATAAAATTTGAAAAAGATTGTGTAGAATGATTAATTCTAATGACCGACATAACGAAATTTAAACTTATAACCTCATTTTTGTAAAATTAAAGGAAGTTTTTACCAGTTATCATCAATGATAACTTCAAACATAACCGAATAAACAATTAAGCAAAACATGGAAAGTTAAAATTTGGCTTCTTTTATCATTAGATCAATAAAGCACGTCAAAATTTTTTAAAAATAAATTGATAAAAGACTGACAATGAATTTTCATTACTCGCGCACTAATGAATTTCTAAAAAAAACAGTAAAAGATGTCAACTTTTATTGGTTCTCAAATAACAGAAAATATTAAAAAGAGATTCTAGGTTACGTATAAATAAGTTCAAACCGATGAATAATCCTTATGCCGA